>NC_064287.1:36701-50305 GCF_019186545.1 Solanum stenotomum | reverse complement strand
GTGAAATTTCTAGCAGGCTTTTTCTCAACTTTAGGACGGGGGGGATCGTAATTGCCTTGTTGAGGAGGAGGCATTTGACGATAATTTGGAGCATTCGGACGGGGAGCTTGATGTCTGGGATATGAGTTGGTTTGGTAGATTGGTTGTGGAGCTTGGTAATTCGAGGGGATATTTTGGTAAAGTGGAGCTGGGGTTTGGTACATTGGGGGAGGCGTTTGGTAATTTGTCTGGACGTTGGCACAGTTGGGGGTGGTATTTCGGTAGTGATGAGATGGAGTCTGGTAAACTAGCGGGGGAGTTTGGTAGAGTGTGGTGGGAGTTTGGTAGTTAGAAGGGGGAGCATTTTGATAGTTGGGAAGAGGGGCGTTTTGGTAACTGGGGGAGGGGTATTCTGGTAATCGGCTTGTGCATAACAAGCCGGGTATGAACTCTGTGAAGGTCGAGAACGACCTTGGTATGATGATAGTTTCCTTGGGGTCTTCTTCCCCTCATAAGAGATAGAGGACACATCCTCTCTTTTCTTCTTCAACAACCCCGAAGATCCGGGCGAGGCAGCAACACGGGCAATCTTCCCGGTTCTCAATCCATCTTCGATAGTCTCACCTACCTTGACTATCTCAGCAAATTTTGCTCCAACGAGCAACATAATTCTGTCATAATATTCGGGCTCCTGCACTCGCACAAACACTTCAACAATTTCTTTTTCTGACATGGGAGGTCTAACTCTAGCCGCCTCCTTTCGCCATCTATATGCGAATTCTCGGTAACTTTCAATCGACTTCTGCTTCATCTTCTCCAATGAGTAACAGTCAGGAACGATCTCCACATTGTAGGCGAATCGTTCGATGAAGTCCTTAGCCAAAGCGTTCCAGCTAGACCACTGTTTCGTCTCATGAGACGTAAACCATTCTAGAGCCTCTCCGCTCAAACTTCGGCTAAAAAGCCGCATTAACAAAGCTTCGTCTCTCCCAACTCCCACGAGTTGGTCACAGTAGGCCCTCAGGTGTGCTAAGGGATTCCCCGTTCCTCCGAAGATGTCAAATTTTGGCACCTTGAACCCTTCCGGGAGGTCCAAATTTGGATGGATGCATAGGTCTTCATAGCTCAATCCGGCGACCTCAGGGATGCAGTTCAGCTCCTTCATGGCTTTTCTAATTTCCTCCTTCATATCTGTCTTGGCGGTCTCTTCTTTTGACCTCCACTCTCTCTCCCTCTCCTCATAGTGGTCGAGCTCCGAACCATGGGCGTCATGCTCGTTAGGGACGGGTATTTGGAAGGTGGCTTTTTGTGGTAGTGGTGGAGCAATGGAGGGACTTTAGGCATTTTGAGTGGCTTGGTAATTTTGAGGGAAAGTCTGGGGGTTGGTATGTTGATTTTGGTAGTGGAGGGAAATGTGCGGGCGGTTAATATTTTGGCTTTGAGGGGGTAGGCCAGTTTGGTGGTTTACATTGGGGAAAGGGAGTGGTGCTTGGGGGTTGGTATCTTGAGGAGGGGGTGGTGTTTGGTAAGAGACTGAGGCGTAATGGGGGTTTTGGGTGGTAAGGTCAATGATAGAGGGATTGCGAGCAGGACTTGAAGGCGGGTTCTGAGCTTGTTCCATGTTAGGAGGGGGAATTTGAACTGAAGGTCTTCCGTCTGGTTGAGTGTTGACAGTAAAAATCGGAGGAGGCAAATCTTGTCTTTTCTGCATCTCGACCCTCATCTCAGCAATTTATTGCATCAACTGCAGGATCAGTTCATTCTGATCAGCAAGGGCGGGCTGAGCCACCACGACATCAGTAAGGCCAGGTTCTTCGTTGTTATCACTCATTGTTGTTTTTCCCTTTTGTGAATTTTGGCCGGGAAAGGAATCTGTAGGCCCTTTTGATCTGGTAAAATAGGGATGATCGGCCAGTGTATCAACACAGATCAGTTCTAACTACCTGTAGAGAAAAACAACTCAAAGGCAAACATGTCAGTATTAGCTCTGGATGAATAATGCAAGATATCACATAGAAAGCAGATAAACACATAAAAGTTGCTTCGTTTGAGGACACGTTAACCCACGAATAATGGGGACTGATTTTTGAACAAGCAGGAATTTGCTCGTTTTATTTTGGGGCTAGTGATTCAGAAAGGCTAAATCGCATTGAGTTAAGGTCTTCTTGCTGCATCTTCTGGCATCTGTTGATCTGAACTCAATGTTTTCTTGTAGGATGAAGGAGGGGGAAAATAAAATTTTTAAAGATAGGGGCCGGGCCTTGAAAGGCTGCCTACGTATCTCCTAAGGAGAATTCAGGCCCAACGTAGTTCGAATACAAAGGAAATTTTCATTTTCATTCATTCATTTCTGGTGATTACAAAAAAAGTGAAAAACAGATAAGAAAGCTCCTAAAAGATAGATGGTGCCTTCACCGAAGCTTCTTCCTCTGACTGCTGTATTAGCCACGGGGGGTAAACTCATATGTTTCGGGGGCGATTTCCTCATTCTCTTCTTTCCACCATCCCTGAAGAGGAGGCCTATAGACAATTTCCTCCCCAGTATTTTCTTCAGTAGCTTCAGGCCTAGCGCCTCTGGGATCACTGTTGGTGGCCTCTTGGCTGAAGAGAGAGTGTTCTCCACATGGCTTCTGAAGCATCGCAGTTATCTCTTTGAGGGCATCTCGCTTCTTCCGCACAGCATTTATCTCTTCATCTATAACAACACATTTTGTCATCTTTGCTGCCAATTCCGCGTCTAGTGCCGCATTTGCTGTTCGTGCGACTGCGGTGGCAAACTCCACTTCTATTCTCCTTTCTCTGGTTTCTTGGATCTCTCGCCTGAGCCGCTGCAATTCCATCCTCAAATCCTTCTCAGTTAGCTCTATGTCGATACCCTTGCCCTTTTCCATCTTAGCAGCAATCTTACCTTTTCTGAGATGATAGAGTAATATTTTAGAATTTGGTAGTAGGATTTTATTTCTGGCTGAGAAACTTAAGACTCATGGAATTTTGGTCGGACATTTTGATAGTGGCTTGTATTTGCTATTGTAGAGATTTTTGGAAAATTTTTGAAAAGGAGTGGGCTAGAAATGTCCTCATTCAAAGCAACGATACCACATAAACAGTTTAAAGCACACAAGCATATATCGCGTCCTAAACAGATATGTGACCCTTTTGTGCCCAGGGTAGGCCTAGCGAATTTGAAGGATGCCTTGCGCCATTTAAAACAAATTGTTGCACCCCCCAAAAAGATTCATAAATAATTAGAGAATTCATTACAAAGTCAACGAAAAGGGTACATCTTTTAGGGAATGGAAAAACTGCAAATACAATAAAATCAATCCCTCGCAGGGGAATAAGATAGCTAAAAGGCTGAATGTTCCGCTCCTCCTCTTGCTTTTTCCACTTTTTCGCGAATGAGGAACTTGCTAGTCATCACATGGGGTTCGGCGAACACAGTTTTGGAAGCCATCGGTACGCCCTGGAGAGTGTTAAGTTGATCATCCAAATTCGAGTCCAAACGTACCAGGCAGGCTCTTGCGTTAGCTAACTCTTATGTGGTAAAGGCTAAGGCCCTTTGGCTTTCATATTCTCGATGTTGGAACTTTTGTTCCCTACGCAGGTATTCTTGCTCCCTACGTTGAAACTCTTGCTCTCTTCGATCCCATTCCTGCTGAAAGTGGTAGGCTTGGATTTGGAGCCTTACCTGGACATCTTCAATTTGTCGGCCCGTGCGTGGCGTCGGGTCAACTGTACCACGCAGATCATCCTGTAACCATTTTTTGTACCCGTCAACATACCCAGCGTCATATCTGTCTTCAGTCATGCTTTCTTTTAGGTTAACCCGCCCGGCCCATTCATCGAGAATTTCCTTGGCATGAGGTATCTTGTCACACCCGTTGTAGTCAAAGTCGTAGCGGCTCCTTTGAAAGGTAGAATTTGTGTTCTGCCGAGTTGCCGCATTACCCTGCTAGGGTTGTAAGGTCGTACACCTCTAATGCCAGGAAGAATTAGGAAAGGACACTTCGCCCCCTGAATGGCTATTTTCTCTGACATGAAATCTTGAAACATCCACTGTACATCTCCATCCTTTAAGTCGTGGAAGACTTTAGCCCATGCTTTTCTCGTGCTGTGGATCTCGAATCTGTTGATACTCAAGTGTAACTCGTAATGGTCGAAGTGACTCTCTTTTCGTGGTTCGGCTAATTTCTGTTTCTGGGTCTCGCATGTCTTCACTAGATGTTTAGACATCCACCATTGAAGCAGGATATTACACCCTTGAAAAAATGGAAACCCATTTTTGCATTGACCCAATGATCGATAGATGTCAGCCACAATGATCGGGGCCAGGTTGAAGTATTTCTTGACTTGTCCCTTTTTACCAACGCCTTCAAAGATAGCGTGAGTTACCATGACAATCCGAGTATCAATTTCATTCCCTCCGTCCTTGGGGAATACCATTGTCCCTAAGAGGCATACGGCAAATGCTAGGGTTTGGGTTTGACTCCAACTACTGCGATTGAGAAACTCATTTGGAAAATTCTTGTAATAGTTTTCGTGTCCCCATCGTTCGTAGAATTTCATAAGTGGAATACTCGAGGTGTCTAGCCAGTCTGCATTTACCAGTAACAACATGTTCTTCAGTTCTTTGCTGGTCGGCTTATCCGGTAGCAAAATGTGATGATCTGGATGATTTTTCCTTTTTTGGCACATTTCTACGTTGTCTAAGCAATCTCTGATTTCTTCAACAGTTGGTGTCATTTCAACATCTCCGAAGCGAAACACCATTCTCTCATCATCCCAAAATCGAGTGACCACCTCAATGAACTCGGGCCATATTTTGAGATTCATTATCGACGGGAGGTGACCCAAGTGAATGGAAAGCTCTCTTTTCTGATACACATTGAGATTGTACCACCATACACGGAGAAGGTTTGGCGTCTCGGTGACCATTTTGAAACTCAAGTGTTGCTTGGCCATCTACAAAAACATACAAAGAATTAGATACCCCCCAAACCCAAGACACAACAATTTGTCAAACAGCGCATACATCCTTCAAACACGTAAGTATGAACGTCCGTTCGGGCCGTGGGCCCTTTGGACTCAAGGTGGTCTTTCTAATGGGCCCAACACGCCTTGGGTATTGCGTCATCTTAGGCCAATGCGCTAAATTTCGGGATTGAGTTTGGCTCTACGCTAGTCTTGACTAAGAGTGGGCTTTGTTTATAGTGGATAGGTCACCCAGGCGGACAACTTGGGCTGGGACAGTTAACGACTGTTGACTATCCAGTAGCCAACTACATTCGTCAGGGTGCCCCAAGAACAATTTGGTTAACGAACGACTGCGGCCCGCATAATCGTCCTTTAAATGAAAATTTAAATAATTGTCGTTTGACGGAGTATGTCATGCCATGAATGCAACAGTTCAATATATACGATAAATAAAACAAGTAGACAGTTAAATCACATAGCCAAATAAATTAATCTTAAGGTTAGAACCATTCAAATCCCCAGCGGAAGTCGCCATTCTGTTTTATTAGGAAAATATATTTTTGACTGGTTTAAGAGTCGCCACTTAATTTTTTAAAGAAAAAATCAAGAAAACTGATTTTCAATAGATTAAAACAGGAAATCAATTGAAAATACTTAAAGGGGGTTCGGGGTTCCTATTAATATTCTAGGAAGGTTTTTAAGGCACCTAGAATATCCGCTAATGCGGTTATCCGATAATTAATTATTTGGCTAAAATAGTTTAACTTAATTTGAATTGAACAATTTTTATAGTTAGAATCGTTTTAAAAAGGGAAAAGGGAAATATTGACCTGTTATTTAAGCGAAATATTTTGTAAAAATACTTATTTGTTTATTTGTTTATTATGTCAAGTAAGAGATAAATAATTTGGTTACATAATTAATTCAAAATGGGTATCTTTTGAAGATTTGAATTTTTAAAACCTTAGGATTAAGCGGCAAATACTAACAAGTAAAATGAACAAAGTAAAGTGGAGAGGGAAAGAGAGTTGGGCCCAAATTTGGTTTTCCTGTCCGCCTGGGCCAGTATTTGGGCCTATTTTCGTTTTGGGTCTTTGGCCCATTTGAGTCACCTGCACCTGTCCTAAACTAACATAAAGAAATATATTTTTATCTTTGGGCCTCACGCCCAATTCTTTCACCTGTCCTAAATTCTAACAAAATAATAATAGTAAGATGACAAGGGCTTAGGCCCAAAATAACAAAATACAACTTTTTAAAATATAGAATGAGCCTTTGGCCCAATTTTGACTCTTCAATCTGTTGCATATTCTTTCAGGACCTGTCCGTCGATTTTGATGATTGGCTGGCTCGGATAAAAAAATAGAATTTGAGCCTTCACGGCTCTTCTCAAAATGCAAGAAGGATGACAGGAGTTCGTAGTGAACTCAGGTAGATTTCATGCAACAAAGACAAATAAAATCATATTAGCATGGGAAGAGGAAACTCTAACGCATTTTTAAAATGAGCAACATTAAGGTGACTAACAGCTTAATACAACAAAAGCATAATGAGATGTTTAAGGACTAATCTAATAAAGCCAATGACTTGGCCAACTACTCGTCACTCACTTGCTACAATGAGAAAAATGGCTAAAAGTTGTTTTGATACACATTCACAAATACTACTAGAATATAAACAAAGAAAATGTGGCATGCAAATCGTGAATATAAGCTAGACACCATAGGCACATGTGACATGCAAATCGTGGACAAATTCTAGTTTGACCTTGGTCCACTCTCCATTTTCACGCATATACCCCTAAATTGACACTGATTAAATGAACTATTAAGAATGCGGACAACAAACATATATTTAGCACTTAAGACCGAATTTTTGAGTATATATAGAAACTGTTATCAAATGAAATTAACACTATATTTTAGACCAATAAGACTAGGAGACAAATGACTTAGCAAGTTTAACACCACAGTGATCAAAACAAACATAACTTAATTACCAAAGTTGTAGTGATTCTATAAGGAAAATTGAGTAATGCGGAGTCGACAAAGGATTCCTATAATTATCATTTATATGTATAAACTAGATAGAATAATGTGACAAGTAAAAATAAAGAAAAATTAGTGCATACCAAGTAACCCCTAAATATTATCTAAAAGACATATTACATAAAACCAAGAAAAATAATGATAACATAAAAATGAATGAGGAGATGAGATGCTACCGACTTAAACCTTTCAATATACCACTTGAGAATTCTATTATTATTATTATTTTTTAAAGCAAGAACGGCTAAACCATAACTAGCAAATGGCCCTCTGATTTTGAACAAAACACCTAGCCCATTTTTGAGTAGAAAAAAGAAATAAAATAAATAATAATAAAAAAAAAACAAAAGCAAAATAAACAAATACCACACACGAACATATGCATATTTTTTTATTTAGTTGGGAATGGTACTAGTTTGAATCAAACATTTAACAATGCATATCGAATCTATCAGACAAAAGGAAAACAAACATAAACAAAGAAGACAAATTCCAATCTTAACACATTTCTTTCATACTCAAACTAAGAAATGACACAATCATAATATCTGGTCACATAGATATTCAACAGTATAAAATCACGGAGGATATGATGCTGAAAGTTAGAAACAAATATAAACAAAAGCCGCTAGATGCAACAACACTCAAACAATTCGGGATGAAGAATAACAAAACTCACACTTAATAGTTTTGCTAGAAGCAAAATTATGGGAATATAAATAGCTAGTAGGTTGATTCATACATTTAGGCTTCATGCAAATATTTAAAAGACTTTTGCAAAAATAAAACAAAAAATAGAATAAAATAAAATAAATAATAATAATAAACAAATAAATAAATATAAAGGGGTCATATTTGCTGTACCTAAGCAGGACAAACTATAATTGAAACACTTAGGACAAAACAAGGCAAATCAACTTCATATAACATTTTTTTAAAGATAAAATAAAGGCACAGTAGCTTAAGAATCTGGAACGAGGCTATAATTCACATGGTTTGGCCTTGGAACACTGACTAATATTTAATACAAAGACCAAAACCTTGCGATATGAGGCGAGAGATATGGCACGGTTCGGTAAATAACAAGGAGACAAACTAAGTAAGCAAAGCAGATTCAACACTTAAGGTAACGGAGACAACAAAGATGCTAATAGTCGACCAAAACAAACAAAGCACTAGGAGTTTCAGCTATATTTTAATAAAACAGTAGCCGAGATTTCAGCAAGAACAAAGAATTTAACTAAACTATCAACCACTTTACATGTAAAGCTAGAATATAACTTAGGAACATATAAACCGAGAGTTTAAAATAGCAAGAGCGAACAGAACAAACTAAGGAAAGAAGTTACCTCCTTCCGGGCAGCGAACAGGGGACAATGAGCTAGTAATGGAGCTTCTTTCAATCACCACAAATGAAAACGCCAACAGAAAATTTGGACAGTAGATGAATGATTCAAATACTTCAACAATACCAACGCTATCCCCCTATATTTTCCTTATTCAATGTTCTGTAATCTTAATTTCTCTGTGTTTCTTTCTAAAGCTAGCCTGATTTTTCCCGACCTTTCCCTCTATATTTTCCTGATAATTTTTCTAACACCAAGATTTCGAACTCCAAAAAAAATCAAAATTTTTCCCCTAGCAGCAAAGACAACAAAATATATATATAGAGGAAGAACTAGGGCAGATTTGGGGGGAAAAGGGACGAAAATCTGGATCAACAAGGCCCATTCGAATTTCAAATTTGAAATCCTTTCACCATTTAGGATAAACACCTTTTCCTTCGAAATTTAACCCATTCCGGAAGAGGAAAGGGAGGAAAAATGTGCCTGTTGTCTGCGGAATCGTACGATTTGGAGAGAGGAAAAGGAAGAAGACGACACGAAGAGCAGAGTACTCTGTTCCTCGCTACTTTTCCGTGAGAGAGCCGTGTATTTGGCGTTGGAATCGTTACTGTTAACGCCTGAATGTTGTTCTTCTATTTGGAATTGTTGTTAGCGTGTAATTAGAAGAGAAAATGTGATGGGGTCGGGTCAGTTTAGTGCTGGGTAGTTGGTATATGTATTGTAATTGTATGGGGCATAGTTTTTCTTTTGTTTTGGGCTGGGTCAGAGGGGAAATGGGCTACATATGGATAGTGGGCTGTTGCATGCTGGAAAATAAAGGGAAAATGGGTTTGGGATTTGCAAGGAAATTGGAGAAAGAAAAGGCGGCTGGAAAATGCCTTTTTTGGTTGATTAAATGGCCTAATCTTTGGGTCTAGAAGGATTGACAATCAAGCTAAATGGATGGCCGTAATTGCGATTGAAATTATAACCGATTAAGGTTATAACTTAACCAAATTGACATTAGTTGGCGAATTCGGCCAAAAACTAAAAGATGAATTTAAACAAGATTAATTAACAAGCTTCTTAATCTTAACGGAATAAAATAATTAACTTAATCAAACTAATTAATTTAGGAATATTAGCTATAACTCAAACTAAACAAAATATTTATGTAAAGGTAAAATCTTTTTGACGCGATTTTTGAATTTTTATAAAATATACCAATCATATAAAAAATGTATTTATTATTTAACAATTATGAAATTACTAAAATTACCTAAAAATAAATTGAAAAACATTTGCAATTTTTATCAAATTAATTATTCCAAATTGTTTGAAATTAAGAAGCTCGAAAATTAATTCTTCTCGGGGAGGGTCAAAATCGGGTGTCAACATGGAGTATTTTTCTTTCATTCATGTGTATATGTAATTTGTATGATTGATTGATTTACTTTTGTCAATATAAAGGTTTTTTCATTATTCTTTTTCTGGAGTTCAACTTCTATATATTTAAAACTTATTTTTAAACTATGTACGTGGAAGGTATATTATCAATTTGTTCATTTGATTAGTTACGTTCCCATCTTCAAATTTTACCTTCTGGCACCTGCTCATATTAGGTCAAATTATATATTCCCTCCGTTTACTTTTATTTGTTATGTTGCGCTTTTCGAAAGTTAATTTATCTCATTTTTAAAGTTAAATTAGATTATATTAATTTGATATTTTAAACAATAAATTTAGATATTCAAAAACTATACGGAAAGTATTATAAGTTGCAACTTTTTGCATATCAATATGAAAAATACATGTAAAATGTTAGTCAAATTTTTTATAGTTTGACTCTGAAAAAGGAAACTATGACAATTAAAAGTGCACAAATATAGTATAAAAGAATAATCTTAAATATATTTTAGATTATATTCGTATTGGTTCACAAGATTGGCCCAAGTTTAATTCGGGATAAATGGACTAGATTTTGTCTCTTAGATCCGTTTTAAGAAAATTTCACAAGTAGTGTTGTTAGTATCTGTAAT
This sequence comes from Solanum stenotomum, assembly GCF_019186545.1. Lineage (NCBI taxonomy): Eukaryota > Viridiplantae > Streptophyta > Magnoliopsida > Solanales > Solanaceae > Solanum > Solanum stenotomum. Next base: position 39,940 of record NC_064287.1, on the reverse strand, counting down.
TATTTTTTTACAAAATATAGCGATATTTTGTTTTTTGTTTTCAAAACGTAACAACATTTTTCTTTCAAAAGATAGCAAAATATATTATAACCGTGCACATACAATATCTAGTCATAATTGAAATTATGCAAATACAATATTTACTTGTAATTGTATATGCATGTATATGTAACCAATTGTATATGTATGCATATATATATTTTTAAAACAAAAACAAGTTGTAATGTGTGGCCAACTGTATGTGTATGTATGTGTTTTCTAAGCTAATTAAACTGGATGTATGTGAAGACATCAACTGTATGTGTTTTCTAAGCTAATTAAAGTACTGGATGTATGTGAAGACATTAGCTGTATGTGAGGCAAACTAGATTCAATTAGTGATTTCAAACGATATGTGAACGACATGCAAAGTGTGTTATATATATGACAATTTTTTGTAAAGCAACGTCGATTTTCCACGTTCAACTGAATCGCTGACGAACTCTGGCGACAACGAACAATTGAGGATGCAGTGATAGTGACGGCTAAGGTTTTTTATGATACATAAATACGTATATAAGTGTATATAAGATATATAATTACATAATCTCGCTATATTTTGTAATTATTTAAAAGTATCACTATAAAACTAATAAAGAAGTAGAATATGCTTCATCAAGTAATTTTGTCTTATGTTCTCCATTAGTTAACCATCAACTCGGTACGTACATGATGTAACGTCCCATTAATCGAATAAATAAATTTCTAGAAGAAAAATATATTATTATAATAATATTAAAACTTGACTTATCTTTACTGATCCTCTTTGGAAACTTCATTTAGTATAACGATGTAACGAACACTGAAAAATAATAATCTAGAATAGTTGGGGGTTTAAAAAATAACAAGATTAGGTGACTTAATTACGCACTTGATCATATAGATTCATCCTATTTGTTAGACAGAGGAATTTGTAATCTTAAAAATAAGATAGACAAAGATAAATGTAAAATTATTAATACAAAAGTTATAATTATGGTGTATATACCTTTTAACTTTTTTATCCTTCCTATTTCATGGAAGCAAACCCCAGCCTTGGCTAAAAGCTTTTACCCAGGGCTGCCTTCGAAATAGGGGTCATCATAAAATTGATTTTCGACGAAAACACATATATGCTAGAATTGTAATCTCAAAATACCCTAATAAGAATGTATATTTAGCTATTAATATAGTGAGAAAAGATATATTTTGCATCCTATAGGGCTAGAATTATCAAAATGCCTTTGAGAGCGACTTGAACTATTGATTTACGTAAAGACTCATAATAAAACCTAAAAATCGTGCATTCTTTGCACTCTTCCCATCCGTTTATAATGTTTTTCCAGTAGGAACTTTTTTGTTTTTTATGGTTTGAGTTATTCCTTAGACCATTTGGTTTTGTATAAATGTCTAGGAGCGTTTTTTCCCATAGGGCATTTGGGTTTTTAAATACCCTCCATGCTAGTCTTGCTAACATGGCTCTATTTTTTATGCTACATCTTTGGACTCCTAGACCATCATCTTTTTTGCTTGTCGTAACTAAGTTCCAATTAATGGGGTCAATGGCGGATCCAGGATTTTCGTTCAGGGGGTTCGAAAAATAAAAGTATAAGCGAGTATATATAAGCCAACAAAATAAAATTTCAAGAAAGTAGTAGTATTTAGTTTTAGTGGCGGACCCTAGAATTTTTTTGGGTTTAAAACCACACTTTTAGCATGTTTTATAAAATAAAAAACTAAAAAAAACGTGAAAACGGAACTGAAACCTTAAAAAAAAAATGAAACTGAAAAAGAAAAAAATAAAACGCTAATGCAGGGATTCGAACCCTCAACATGAGACTTAATTTTCAAGGAAAATGCCACAGGGCTATCTCTTTCTCCTTGTCTTTGAGGGGGTTCAACTTATATATATATCCACATAAATACAGAAAATTACCTTTTATATACAGTGTAATTTTTGCCGAGGGGGTTCGGGTGAACCCCCTGGAACCAACGTGGGTCCGCCCCTGAATGTGGTGGAGCTATTTTTTAATATCCGTGGACCCCCAGATAAAATTACGTTGGATTTGATCCACCCTTTTCGTGATACAAGCAGGCAGCTTAGTTAGTTGCATTATACACGTTGGGATGCTATTAAGGGATGATTTGGCTAGCGCGGTTCTACCCGCTATGTTATAGAATTTCGTTTTCCAACTACCTAACTTTGACTGCATATTATCTATAATGAATTGGAAATCCCTAGTTGTGGGCTTTTGGTGAAAAATAAGGAACCCAAGGTACTTCCCAAAGTAGCTACTTTCTTGGATTCCTATAGCTACCGATAGGGATTGTTTGAGTGAGTTACTACAATTATTAGAGAAAATAATTTTTGATTTAGCATGCTTTATACTCTGTCCACTCATACAGAAGAAATCTTGCATTGTGGTTTTTATTGCCAAGCAAGTTTCAAGTTCCGCTTTTCCTAGTAGTAGTAGATCGTCTGCAAAGAATAGATGGGACAGTTTAGGTCCCTTTCCTGCGATTCGTACAGGTTTCCACACTTTCTGGAGTACTTGGCTATTAATTCTCCTTGCAAGTACCTCCATACACATAATGAATAGGTAGGGGGACATAGGGTCCTCTTGCCTAATTCCTCTGTTTGGTGTAATATATTTTGTTGTAGTACCGTTAATTAAGATTGCAATCTTACTAAAAGATATGCAAGGCATTATGAGGTTTATGATCTTTAGGGGAAAATTAAAAAAATGCAGGGTATATTTCACAAAAGACCATTCTAACTTGTCAAAGGCCTTCTCTAGGTCTTTCTTTAATATCATATTTCCGTACCAACCCTTCATTTTTTTAAAGTGATCTAGAATCTCCTGTACAATAATAACGTTATCGGTAGCCTGCCTATTCTTAAGGAAACTTACCTGGCAGGTGTTATACCCCATTTTAACCGGGTCAAAATAGTGTACAACATTTGGGAGATTTCCAAAGTTAATTGACTAATTTAAGAAGTCGCCACCTAATTATTACGGTGAATTAGGACACCTAAATTAATTAAAGTTATTTTCTAAAGTTAACTTCATTTTAAGGTCTACTAAATTTAAGATTCTAGGTAAGGGTTCAACTAATCTAAAGGGAAGGGGTTAGGCATCCTTTAAGATCCATTAACAATGGTTAACCGGCTGAATTTAACTAATTAATTAGGCTAAGTGTAAGAAAGTAAAAATTATTTA
>NC_064287.1:32625-35823 GCF_019186545.1 Solanum stenotomum | reverse complement strand
CTTTTGTTGAAGATATGAGGTCGTATTTATTGGAGATGAAAGCTGGAATTTTGGGCGGGATTTGAAAGGTTTCGTTGAGTCAAAAGACCCGTTTGAAATTTGAAAGAAAAAGCTGTTGAATCTGCCTTCTCTGTAGAAAAATCAGAAGTTTTAAAAGTTCTTTGGACTCATGTTTGACTGAACCTTTGAAGGCGAGGAAGCTGTCGAGACTTGCACGAAAAAGGAATGGTTGAAGTCTGCCATTGTTGAAAGTTGTATGCGTTTCTTCACCAAAATAGAAGAGGGAGAAAAATGACTTTGTAACTTGTAGCGGCTGATCTGTAGTATTAAAAAATAGGGCTATATTAAGATGTTAAGTATAATGGACTTGTTCTTTTAGTTGGGCTGCTGCGTTGGGCTGTAGTAGAGCATAGCCAAATTGCTGAATATTTTAGACTTGTAAATTAATGGGCTGGAGTATTGCCGAATTTACTGAATTGTTGGAGCATTTTGGGCCTTTTTTCTTCTTTAAATTAATTCAATTGAGCTTCTAATTCAATAATTAGTATACTATCTATTACGTAAAAAGTTTAGTACGTAAAAAATTTGAAATAAAGTACCGACAATCTATTTTAAAGAAAACGACAATAAAGTACTAATAGTAACATTGATAAAAAATATAATTTTGAAATAGCGAAAATGATACTAAAGATGATAATCATAAAAAATAATAAAAGTTAAAGTAATATAGATAATTACGATAGCGATAGTGATAAATGAAAAATAATTGTGAATTATAAAGTATTCGACTTATTAGTAATTTAGAAGCTCAACGAAATAAATTAGAAGAAAGGAGGGACAAAAATTGGTGTCAACAGCTTGCCCCTCTTTGACCGGAGATGATGAAAGAGTCTTTGGGCAAAGAAGTTGACTTAATAGCCAATTTTGTCGCGACCAATAAATACGGCCTTGGAAAGATTTTGGGAGGAGTGATACTAAAGGAAATTTAGCCTCGAGGGATCACGAAAGGAGTGAATCGAGTTGAGATGCAACAATGGTTATGAAAGGAAAGTTTGGATAACCAACTTTTCACGTGTTCATGGAACGTAGGTGGAGATGAGTTCGAGAGTAGATCCTTGACCTTTGCTAGCGAGTTTGATATTCCTCTTCAGCAAATTTGCCCCAGTTCACTGCTAAGAAAATGTTCCACGTTGCGTTGCGTCTTCGGTTGCTTTAGATTGATTTTCCTGAAACTCATGTTAAAATTTGTCATTAAAGTGAGATATAAAATTAAAGTGTAAGAATGTATAAATGAATGGTAATATATGTATGTGTGAGAATGGGGTTAAGTCCTGTGACTTATGAAAGGCGTGTGGCCAAATGCTGTCTCTAGTTGTTTTTAGAGACTTGGTAAATAAAGATATCTCTGATTGTCTACAGAGACTTGATGTTGAGCGCCGTCTGGCTTATGATGATGAGGTCGTATGGCCAATTGGTATCTCCGTTTGTCTTTGAAGATATAGTGGCATATGACGTCTCTGGTTGTTTTCAGAGACTTGATGATGAATGATGTCTGTAAAGTTTAAGGTAAAGTCATTAAAGTAAGTAAAGTAGATTAAAGTAATTGGTAAAGTAGTGAATAAAGTAAGAGTGTAGCCGTCTGGCATATGCAAATGATGTAGTTAATGTCTCTGGTTGTCTTCGGAGACTTGAATGATAAATAAGGCCACCGGTTGTATTCGGGGACTTAAATGAGGCCTCCGGTTGTCTTCGGGGTCCCAATGGTAAATGATGTCTAATATCCTCCGATTGTTTACGGGGATTAGAATGACAAATGAGGCCTCCGGTTGTCTTCGGGGTCTCGATGATAAGTGATGTCTGAATTTCTTCCGATTGTCTACGGGGACTAGTTGTAATGATGCCTCCGGTTGTCTTCGGGGCTTGATGAAGTGATGCCTCCGATTGTCTTCGGGGCTAGATATTGATTTTTGTAAAAAATTTAGAGTAAAATTACAAATAAAGTCATGATCAAGTAAAATAAAATAAATGTAAGTGAGAAATAAAGCCGTGTGGTTGATGACTGTGGAGCCGTGGGGCCAAGTGATGTCTTCAATTGTCTTTGAAGACCTTTGTTGATTCCTGTAAAATTTAAAATAAAGTCGTAAAGTAAATAAAGTGAATTATAAATGTATTTAATAAAGTAAAAAATAAAATTAGTGAAGTTGTTCGATTGTTGTTGATGTCGATGATTGTAATTGGTTGAAAGTCGTCTCTAATCTTTGATATTTAAGCCCTGATGCACAATTTGGTGGATCAAGTGGCGCATGTAATGGACTTAATTCCTATTCAATAAATCAAGGGAATTTTACCTGCAAATTTTGGGTAAAGATGTTAGTAAGAATATAAAATCATGATGAATTGAAAGGAAATAAAGTCAGAGATAAAGTGAAAGGTGGGGTCATTTGGCTTATTCAGGAGAGGTCCTGGAGGCAAATGATGACTTTAATGGTATCCATTAGTGACTTATTGTATCTTTGTGTTCCTGCACTCAAAGAAAAATTCTTAGTTGGGAGGGGGTGTTGATTTGTGTTGACTCGAAGCTTGACTTTGTTGGCCTTCCGTCCATCCTGCTTGTTCAGACCTTGTGATCTCTGTTTGAGACTTGGTAGATGAGCAATAAAACATATGTCTTATAAAATGAAAATAGAAATAACCATTTGAAAGAGATATTTGTTAGAGTAAAAAAAAATGTAAGTATATGTTTATAAGTTGTTAAAAATAATTTCTACCAACTCTTAGATTGTGACAATTTTGAAACAAAATGGATGTCCTTCGTCTGTTATACTTCTTGTTAAGTAGCAGCTTATAGCTTGACAATATCCGGTCATTCCTTGACCATATTTTCCAAAATCTGCCCCAGTGTCGATTTCAGAAAAAGTATGCTAAATTTATGTTGTGATGAGACCGAACCTTATATAGGTTGCCTACGTATCTCGCCAAGAGAATCAGGTCAGAACGTAGTTCAAGTACATAGAAATGGTTTGGAATTTTCTAATAAAGGGACCGAATCCGATTTGGATTGCCTACATATTCCACCAAGGAAATCAGGCCATGTGTAGTTCAAAATTACATAAATAGTAAAAGAATTTTGAATTTCTAGCCTAATGTGACTGAACCGTATGTGGGTGACATACGTATCCCACCGAGGGAATCAAGTCA
>NC_064287.1:11959-32525 GCF_019186545.1 Solanum stenotomum | reverse complement strand
AAGAAGAAGAATAGGGTTTGTGGAATTAGGGTTTGACTGGATACAAAAGTTGACTTTTCCTTTACGCGAACCAAAGATTGTACCTGTAATAGTTATAGCTGAGGATGATGATGATGATGATGATAATGATGAGTTGTGTTTGAAGTAGGGTATGTGTTTTCTATTGTCATTTTCTTCTTCAACGAAGATGCAATTGCATCGAGGAATAAGAAGTTTCATAAGTGAACGAAGAAACCTCCATGAACGCACTTGTTTTTCGCAATCCACGGAGGTTATGGGACTAGTTGATGTAGGATATGAAGTTATCATGTTGATGAATGAGAAATGAATAGAGGCTTTTAGATTTGGTTTGAGTGATAGTTGTAACTTAATTATATAAAGAAAATTTTGAGACAAATGATTTGGTTTCGTGTAGCGGTCAATAAAGTCTATGAAAATTATAAGAGAATAAGGTTCAAATTATCTTCGATAAAGAAGGAGAAATGTTTTAAATAATTATTCTCATTTATTTAAATCTTGGGGGACAAATTTATATTAGTGTTTTTGTTTGTTTATAGAAGAAAAAACATAACTTTAAAGTAGTTTCTTCATCCCAATTTTATATAATGCATTTTGAATAGGTATATATAAAATCCAAGAAAAAAGACTTCTAAATTTATGATATAAAAGTTATCGATATTTATGTGATTATAATAAAATTGAAAGTTTAAAGTCAAATTATTTTTTTATTAGAAATATACCAATCTTTTGAGAGAGATCTAAATAACAGTGCACCACATAATTAATTAGGATAAAAAATAATAACTAATGGATTAATTAAGGTACATGCAAACAACGTCAGATCAATATTATTATTGAAAAGATAAAAGTATTTTGAAAAAATTAATTCTTTAAGAGGCGATTATATAAGTGAAGAAAAGGTACACAAATAACACTTGCAAAAATGATTTTAATTTCATTGAAAAAAGTTAAAAAGAAAATTTAAAAGTGTTGAGCATGGAACATAGAATTTGAGAAATATAATGTGGCAATTATTAATCTCATACCATTTTGGTTTTGGCTTTAAGGAAAATAAAGGAGATGAATTTCAACTATTTTTGTCATTTTATGTGATTTTTTTATATCATGCAAACTTCCAAAACTTCAAATAATTATTATCTAAACATGTTTTTATCTCCTGTACTGAATTGTCTGTGTTGAATATTATCATCTGAAAAAAAAATAAAATTGGACACATAAAAAAAGAGACGTCTTTTCTTGGCCACTTAAAAAAAAGAGAGGAACTTTTCTCTTTATTTGAAGAACCAATGTTCTTAACAAAGTTTAAACGTTCACCAAATAAAACATGTCAAATTTAGGGGAATTCCGAGATATATTCTGCTTAAATTATTTATCGTATTATATAATACTCTTCAAAATCTAAACGATTGTGTTATAGGCTAGTAGTTTAGTTGTTCCTTGAGAAATTCGATCTAGGCAACTAAAAAAGGAGAGGAGTGGTGTGTACAAGGTCTGAAAAGAAATTGATCGCCTTAAAACTAACTAAAGATTATTAACAATTTAGACTTTATGTAGTCGTGTGAATTGAATAGACTCTTCCTATTATTAAAAAATGCATGTCTTATTGCCACGACAATAAAGCAACAAAAGATCAGAAAACATGTAGGGCTATTATACCATTAGGAAAAAATAGATTGGCTCCAAAATTTTGTACTATAATGTCACAAAAAGAATAAAATTTAATTTGAAACGAGTCCACGATAGGAAGAAAAAAAACACTCCCTAATATATTGACAGACCTTTCCTATAATCCTATGGGAATTGGACAAAGTGATTTTCCTATAGATGGTATAAAATGGAGACAAATAAAAAGACATGTCAATGTGTACAAGTCTAGACAAAACATGATGTGACGAATCAGTGTCTTTTAGGGTCCATTCTTTATGCTCACATAATAATCATTTATGAGAATTTATTATATAAAATATGTAATTATTCTAAATATTCATGTAATATGAAGTCGATTAGTTAGAAATTGATGTATATTTGATTCAATAATAAATTTAAAGAAGAAGAAGATTGAGGGTGTGTTCGGAATGAAAAAAAAGATGTTTTCCGTGAAAATGTTTTCTAGGAGGATCCCACATCAGATTGGGACAAGCTCCTGGGACTCCTTATATTAAACAGAAAATTACGTGGATAAACAAACATATACTAGTTAATTAGCTAACATAACTATAGTTTGAATTAATTACCATTCGCAGCCTCTTTTTAGCTATATAATTACGTGTATGTCTCTCCTCTCTTCCTCTCTGTTGCCTCTCTCCTCTCTTATACACATACAAATATAAGAGAGATATACAAATACAATTCGCCTCTCTCCACTCTCTTCCATCTCTCGCTCGTCTCTCCCCTCTCTCCCAATCTCGCTTGCCAGATATACAAATACATATGTATATCAGTTACATATATACTGTTATATGACAGATATACATATAGAATTCGACAGGTATGCAAACACAATCCACCTCTCTCCACTCTCTAGCTCGCCTCTCTCCTCCCTCTCCCAATCTTGCTCGCCTCTCTCTTCCGTCTAACATGTAGCTACAAATCGTAATTAACAAATTATAACTATGGACCTAATTAAGTTATTTTTAGTGCCTATTTGCGAAGTTTTCCCCACATTAAATTCCTTAAATCTTTTAAGTGAGCCTAATCAACCCGATTCAGGCCCAGTAAGCACAACCCATTAAAGGCCAGGCATCGGTGTGACTCCACGACTTCCTGGACCCGATTCAGAATAATCAATTAGGTTATCATCCTACGCACGTCAAAAAGACTCTGACGTCTTTCCTGATCGAGCAGACACGAAAGGAATTCATCCTCCCTTTGTAACTAGTTATCGTCTTATCGATAAGAAAGCTAGTTATATATCGAGTAGCTAATCTACTTTGTAACTCAACAAACTAATTCAAAGGCTCAAATAAAGTAGGAATGCAATTGCATATTGATGACAATCAAAATTGATATGTACTCGTAATATTTCAAATATATCCAATTTAAAACGCCAAACGGCTAAAGAGTCGATTTATACCAATCATTACAATGGATCTAGACGAATAGTCAAATAGTACTTTCTTTTTATTTAAGCACTAAACTTAGCTTGGTATTAATTATCCCTTTAAATACAGACATTAGCAGAGTCCGGATACAAAAAGGCAAAAAAATTTGCCAAAAATTCTAAAAAGGCACATCATATTTTTTTTTAAACCAAAAGGGCAAAATCGCTCCTGCCAGAGCGATTTTCCTCTGACACATATTAACACCATTTAGTCCGTTAAAAATAAAAATCGCTACCAGGGAAGCGATTTTTGTCCAATTTTTTTTTCACTAAAATCGCTGTTGTGGCAGCGATTATTTATCTCTAATTTTTTTTCCTCCAACTAATATCTCTACTATGCAGCGTTTTCATAGAAAAAAAAATTGCTAGCCTTGGCAACGTTTTCCTTAATTTTATTTTTTTTGAAAATCTTTTCTTAATTATTTTTTTTAAGTTGTGAAAGAACAATTTTTTTTAAAAAAAATCGCTGACAGGCAGCCTGATTCCACCCAAAATTTAAGACTCGACGTAGAAATCATCAAAATGAGGCACAAACTGTAATCGGTGTCGAATTAGGCTGCCTTTTCAGCGATTTTTGTTAAATTTTTTTTTTTTTAATAAAAACGCTGCCTTGTAATCAAAACGAAATTTTTTTTAAGAAAAATGATTTTAAAAAAAAAAAAAGTTGATGAGAAATGAATTTAAAGAAAAAGAAAAAAATTAACTAAAAAGCTGTCAAGGCAGCAATTTTCAGCCAATTGGCAGTTTTTTTATATAAAAAAAATATATCTTGTTTTGACAATTTTCGGCCATTTGGCAGATTTTGGTGGAACTAGTTTTTTTTTTTTAAAAAAATTGCTGCCTTTGCAACGATTTTGGTAGAAATATTCTATTGATTTTTTTAAAAAAAATTTCTGTCAACTAATCAACATTATAATTTATTTATTTTTAAAAATCGCTGCCTAATTTTTTTATCTTTTTAGAAAATCGCTACCCGTGCAGCGATTTTGTGATTTTTAAAAAAAAAATAAAATCTCTGCTATGGCAGCGTTTTTATAAAAATAAACTTATTTTATTTTTTTGGATATCGACTAGTGGAATTTATTTTTATCTTCCATCAAATTTATAATAAAACTACAACAGCAGCAATTTTTTTTTAAAAAAAAACATTAATGGAAATCGTTGCCAAAAGAATTTATTTTTTTTCCATCAAATTTATACGCTGCAACAACAACGATTTTAAAAAAAAAAACATTAATGAAAATCGCTGCCAAGGCAGCAATTTCCAAAAAATTAAATAAGTTTCTTTTTATAAAATCGTTGCCCTCTTAAAGAATATTTTTTCCATCAAATTTATAATAACGCTGCAACAGCAGCGATTTAAAAAAAATATTAATGAAAATCGCTAGTTTATTTTTATAAAAACGCTGCGATAGCAGTGATTTTAATTTTTTTTTTTTAAATTTCACAAAAATGCTGCACTGGCAGCAATTTTCTGAAAAACTAAAAAAATTCCACTAAAATTGCTGCCTTTAAAATATATATATTTTTTATAATGTTGACTAATTGACAGAAATTTTAAAAAAAAAAATCAAAAGAATATTTTTACCAAAATCACTACCAAGACAACAATTTTTTTTTTTTAAAAATAAACTAGTTCCACCAAAATTGTTGTCTTGGTAGCGATTTCAAGATATATTTTTTTATATCTAAAAAACCTGCCAAATGGCTGAAAATTGCTGCCTTGACAGTTTTTTAGTTAAATTTTTTTCTTTTCTTTTTTAAATTCGTTTTTCTTCAATTTTTATTTTTATTTTTATTTTAAAATCTTTCTTCTTAATTATTATTTTTTATTTTGAAAACAAGGCAGCGTTTTTATTAAAAAATAATTTTTTTAACAAAAATCTCTCAAAAGGCAGCCTAATTCGACACCGATTATAGTTCGTGCCTCATTTTGATGATTTCTACGTCGAGTCTTAAATCTTGGGTGGTCAGGCTACCTCTCAGCGATTTTTTTTAAAAATAATTGTTCTTTCATAAAACTTTAAAAAAATAATTAAGACAAGAATTTCAAAAAAAAAATAAAAATTTAAGGAAAACACTGACAGGACAGCTATTTTCCAAAAAGGCTGCCAATTTTTTTCCCTATGAAAACACTGCCATAGCAGTGATATTAGTTGGAGGAAAAAAATTAGAGATAAATAATCGTTGCTGTGGCAGCGATTTAGTGAAAAAAAGGAAAAAACAAATTGGACAAAAATCGTTGTCAGGGCAGCGATTTTTATTTTTAACGGACTAAATGAAGTTAATATGTGTTAGAGGAAAATCGCTCCGGCACTTTTTGGTTTTAAAAAAAATATGATATGCCCTTTTGGAATTTTTAATAATTTTTTTTGCCCTTTTGGCTCCAGACTCGACATTAGCATAGGCAAATTCATGATTTTTAGAGGATGGATGTACTATTGTAAAGAGGTAAATTTAAGATATAAATTTGTCCAATTTAATCTTGAGGTTTTTATGGGTGAATTCGTTAAACTTTTAAAAGTGTTAGGTCCAAAATTAAATTTCTCTTTTAAAATAGTATTTTCTTTTTTACATATATAGCTATATTAGGTAAGGTATGGCGATTGGTGAACCCATTAACGGTATGTTACATCATTCACTATATTTGATTTAATCCTATAAATTTTTGCAGAGATAAAAGAAAATAGGAATTTAAATGTGTCAGACTTGAAAACTTTGAAAGATTAAAATAAATACAGAAAAAAAAGTATTAAACTAAAACACAAGAAGTATTGTCAATAAATTTAAAAGTTTTTAATATTTTTCATGTACTATAATAGTATAATTCCGATCAGAAAGCAATTATGATCAACACCCAACTTCCTTAAACTCACTCATAAAAGCATCCAAGTGGGAAAACAATGCATGGCAGCAGGACAACACAAATTATCTCAAAGTCCCCTTCAAATTTAATTTATAGAGCTACTAAATGACCACAATTTTGTGGCTCAAAAATGGCCACAAATATTTATAAAGACCATACAAATCTTTTTTTTCTTTTAAATAAAGTTAATTTCTATTATTTTTTAAATTCTAAATGTAATTGCAACCCAAAGATTTATGTTGGGTAAGTTATAACAACATCTTCGTTCATCTTTTCTAGTATTTTATTTTATTTTTTCACCATACGTATAGGTGTATCTTACTCAATATATGGTAGAAAACCTTGATTTAGTAGTAAGATACGTAATTATCAAATCGGCATAACATAAAGACATAACACTAACATTAGTGTGTGATTCACTTAGATTAGTGTTAACTAGGGTAGACAAAAAAAAATTAGTCGTAGGTTACTGTTATCTAGGGTCAACAAAAAAATTAGTCGTAAGTTACTGTTAACTAGGGTTGATAAAAAAAATTAGTCGTAGGTTACTTTTATCTAGGGTCGACAAAAAAAATAGTCATAGGTTACTGTTAACTAGGGTCGACAAAAAAAATTAGTCGTAGGTTACTGTTAACTAGAGTCGACAAAAAAAATTGTTGTAGGTTATTGTTAACTACGGTTGACAAAAAAATTAGTCGTAGGTTACTGTTAACTAGGGTGGACAAAAAAAAATTAGTTGTGTGAGAAAGAATGATCAAATGTACTCTTGTACTTTACGCGAATAATCAAATTTACCCTTACATAAATTTTACTTTAATAAAATTTCAAAAAAATAAATTTAAAATTATTTTTTTCCGTTAGCCAAAAAGAGTATATTTGTACCATTTATGTAACGACAGGAGTGTATATGTGAACAAATTTTTTAACGAGGGATATTTCAATTCTAAATCGCAAAATTAAGAGATATATTAGTCCTTTTTTCCTTTTTATAAATTTTGGATTTGATGTTGTTAGTGTACTTATCTTTCAATTCAAATTATAAACTTTATCTTCTAATTGTCAATTCAAATTTTATATTATTTATAGAATTCCTATGTGCAACAACTTCCCTCAAGTATATATAGTTACAACTTAAGACAAAAGAGAGCTATATCTCTGGTCTTGTTTTCTTCTTTAATTTAATATATGGAAAATTACCACTATGAGAAGAAGCCAAGAGTTATGTGCCTCCATGGCCATGCAACTAGTGCTAATATATTGAAGAAAGAATTGGAACTTGGTTGGCCACAATATTTACTTGATAAGCTAGATTTGGTGTTCTTGGATGCACCTTTTTTACTTCAAGATAAAGTGGATTCTCATGACATTTTTTATCCACCCTACTATGAATGGTTCCAAGCTACTGAGGTTCTTCTCCTTTATTGCTATTTTCCATTTTCTTTTGGATGGTCAATTAAGCAAGTTCTATCTTGAAATATTTGTCTTCTAAATAAAAGCTAGAACTTGTGTCTGATAAGCAACAAAAACATAAGTTCTAGTTTTTTTTTTTTCTTTTATGATCAATTGAGTAGTTTCATTATCTTGAAATATGTTAAACTTATGTCTTATAAGCAAAATTAATTTATGTTCACAATTTATGCCTGATGAGTAACAAAAGGTTTGCCTAGCAAAATTGCTTAAGCGTAGTCTATTTTTTAAAAGAACAACTTTCACATATAGCAAATATAAAAATCATATTTGTATGTTATAATTATAGTTTGCATAATTGCGCTCCATAGCAAATTTTATGTTTGCTATGGAGCTTTTGATTTGTATAATTCGCTAGATACATCGATCCAATTTTATACAAATTGTTCAGTTTTGTATAAATTTATTTATACATTGTAATTTGTATAATAAGATCTGTATTTGTATAATTTTAAGTGTATAGGACGAAACTATATGTATTTGTATTTGTATATACACTTTTCTCTCACTTTATACAAACACAAACATATTTTATACATTTGTATACTGGATGAGTAATTGTATACCGAAAATGACTAATTGTATACCGAACCAGATGACAAAAAAATGGGATATTTGCTGCGAATTACAAATAAAATAAATTATGACTATAACATTTAATTTGAATTAATAGTTTGATATTTCATACAATTTTCCCTTTTAAAAATAATATAAGGCTTAGGCTATGTACTAGATACAAAAATCTGGACAATTTCGGGTTCAATATATATTATTTTTTTATTTGTTTTGATTTTATGATTTTGTTGTTAATTGTTTTTATATATTTTAAACGTACTTTTAAAATAATATATGTGGCACGTTGATATTTTGAGAGTTAGTCAATTTTTTATATATTTTACGTACGTAATTTTAAAATATTATATGTTATTTCCCATGTCCCAATTTATACGTGGCACATGTGAAATTTCAAGAATGAATCAAATTTGTAATATGTTATTAAATACTTTAAGGTGTATAGGACTCTTAACGTAATTTTCAAATAATATATATAGATATATAAGTTAGCCATGTTGTTTCAATTTTGAGTGTTAATCACATTTTAATATGTTTTTCAGATATTTTAGGTTGATAATTATTGTGCTTTCACTTTTTACATAGCTTAAATTTAAAAATTAATCAAATTAAATAATTTAACTAAATTTTTAGAAAAGTATTTCAAATTCTAAATATTTCTTGCGAAATGTATGCTAAGGTTTGAACCGGAGAACCTTTGACATATGATGTTAAGCTCCAACCAACAGGTCAAGTAGCTGAATTTTTGGTGAAGCGCACAGCTGAAGGATACATGTTGACGCATAGTTGTGTGCTTATTGCCACTTATATATTAGTAGTGAGATATGTGTCAAAAAAAAAATCTACCAAATATGAACAAATACTTGAAGTATTTACCAAATAAATTTGATTGAGATCGTCAACTACGTATTTAAATTAATAAATTAAAATCTTAAATCTGTTTTCGCAAAGAAATATATAATAAGTATTATAAATCAAATTAAATATATATTTCAGATGACACACTTCAATTCAAGCCCTCTAGATTCTGAAATCGCAAATATTTTCAAATTAGAAATCTTAAGAAGAGAAGTTTGAATATTTTTGGATGATATATATTTATAGCTCATCAATTGCTTGGTTAGCCAAACTTCTGGTTAGAATTATCTACATACCATAGTTATAGCAAGTAAAAAAAAAATCAATATACATTTTTTATGAATAGATACATATTTTATGATAAATGAATAATATATGTTTTCATCAAGTGTCATAACATTATATTGTAGGACTACAACGAAATTTACAATTTTGAAGAATGTATTCAATATGTTGAAGCTAACATGGTGAAGTTTGGACCATTTGATGGTGTTTTAGGTCTCAGTCAGGTAAGTATTATTATTAATTTCCTTATTGGATTCAAAGTATTGAAAACATCATGAACTTGACTTAAATTATTGGTTTCATTCTCGAACCATTGACAGCCTTAATTAATTAAAAACGCCTTTTACTTGACTAAATAAACTTAGATACACCCCCGATCTGTAACATGACATAGCAAGTGATCTCAAACTTTTGTAGGAGCATGTGACTCTTAATAAAAAGTCGAGAAAAGTGTTGAAAACACCCCTAAAGTTGACGAGAAATAAGGGCGTATTTCACTCATGTAGCATTTAAGTTCAATTGGTTAAGTAAAGAAGTATTTTTAAGATTGTGTAATTTGAGGATGAAACCAATAATTCGTACTGTTTTCAATACTTCTCTCGGTGTTACATAAATATATATAAGTTAATCATAAATTTTATTATATATTTCTTTATGTGATTTTGATATTTGTTTAGGGAGCAATTGTAGCTGCATCAATGCCTGGAATGCAAAGGGATAGAGTGGCTCTAACCAAAGTCCCAAAAATTAAATTTGTGATGTTAATAGCTGTCACGACCCAAAAATGGACGTGATGACACTCGTCTTAACCCACCAAGACAAGTCAGCCTAAAACTCAACCATTACAATAAAATGCGGAATTTTTTTATAATAAACTCAAATATATCCCCAAAATCTGGTTGTCACGTGTACAAGCCTCTAAAGTATTACAATTGAATCAAAAGAAAAATACAAGTCTCATATGACATTGTTTCTAGAGTAGAACAAGATCATAAACAGGAGTAAGAAGGATCGCTGAGAAGACAAACAACTACCTCACAAATCTCCCAGAAGCCTTGGAAAAGAAGAGAATGACAAGTACCACAAAAATCCAGGCTCGTAACCTACAAAAATTTGTAGAAGCAAGGGGTGAGTACCAAACCACACGGTACTCAGCAAGTAAACCTCTAAACACGAGCTAAGGGGATAGAATACAAGTACTCCTTACACCCCAACCGAACCTTCACAACTACAATCTGTATAAAACCAGCCCAACCTAACAGTTCACAATTTACAAAGCACATAGCTCAACACAACACTCTAACAATTTCATATCCTCAACAACAACAATAGTTTCATATCCTCAACAACAACACTCTAACAATTGCATATCTTCAACAACAAGCTCAATATTCATCAGTCACAAGTTCCATAGAAAGGCACTCACAAGATCAGCAACACACAAGATCAAGTTCACCAATAATAAAGAAGTGCAATGCAATGAAATGCAATGTCAAGTATAGTGATGCATGTCTGACCTAATGATACACACCCGCTGTCTCTCAGTCCGGGACCCATGGGGGACATATCTGTCCATGCATCCATCGCGGCGCGCGATACGACCCTCGATAATAGTAACCATCGCGGCGCGCGATACGTCCCTCGAAATATAGTATCCGTCGCGGCGCGCGACACGTCCCTCGAAATATAGTATCCATCGCGGCGCGCGATACGTCCCTCGAAATGGTACATCCTCTTTATTTTCTTATTCTTTCTCAATGCACATAACACTTGTCACAACCATGTCTCAGAACAATGCAAATGACATGTTCACACAAATAATGAGGAGATGACCATTTTCATAACATTGCACAATTCACAACAAGACAATCAGGATACAACATCAACAATGATTCAACAAGCCTTTCAAACAATTCTCAACACATCACACAAACAATTGATCACATTGCCTTTTATTATCCCTTTTTCATCATTAGAATTAATCAATGTGGCCACGTCAACCCATCACCAAGCCTCATTACCCTAAACACATATTACAAGGAAATACATGAATTCCATACACTTAACAAGGGTTTAGAAATCCACTTGCCTCAAATAATCAAGAATTCACTCTGGCACTTGAGCCTTCCACTTTCGTTGAGCTCCCAAATAAATGCAATCTATTCACATTAATAATCACGATAAGATTTCGAAAGTAACAACACCCATATTACTATAGGTCTAACCTAGACCCAAAAACTCACTCCATCTATAATCAAGTTCCTAACCTTGATACCACTAACATGTCAACTCTTTCAATTTTCTCCAAATTTCAAGTCTAGGGTTAAGTTATAATTTCTTCATATGTCATCAACCTAATGATATTCATATAATTCGGTAACCCAATATTTAGTTACCTACCTCAATATACTAAATATTTAATTTATAATATGATAATTAAAATAGAAACAACTAACTGTGAAATCTACTGGTCACGCAAATTCATGGCAGAACCATGAAAAACACACGGAAAACCCAACACTTATCCATTCAAGACAATGATTACATAATTTCACTATAACAATCACACCCACCTTGATTTTCAATTCAAATCTCCCTTCTGTTCAACCCCAACAATGTACTGACACTATTTTATCTCTTTTCTTTTAAAAACAAACAATTTCCAACCATATCCCTTAACAATAACATCACCCTTAGAACTAACCTGAATTACTCAAATTTTCCTGCTTCTTTGTTTTCTGTCGCACGTCTAGGTTGGTTTTTCTTCCGCCTCTTTCTTTTTTTCTTTAAATTAATTATATATTAAAAGTAATAATTCCTACTAACCTATTTTAACATTTCAGACTTGGGCCATTATTTTTAATAATAAACAAATTACCCGCAAATTAATTAATTATAGATAAATGACTATTCAAAATTATCAAAAATGACCTTTTGGGTCCGGGTCATTACATTATCCACCACTAAAAACCATGTTCGTCCTTGAACATAAGGAAGAAGAAGTAAGAATGGCCACGTTACCAAAAGCTTAAGTTATGAGCTACTAGTCGGTGTATATCTCTCCAAGTGAGTCCCTCCTTAAGATTATTCCATCAAGATCAACTACTAAGATCTGAACCTTCGAATCAACTTTGGAAGATCTATAAATCAAGAGTGATAATCAAGCCACAAACTAACCCATTAACTCAATCTAAACTGAAATCCACGGGACCATAACACAATCATTATAACGAATCTTTTCTCACATAACCAAGATAACATTCTGAATCAATACCCACTACAACTAGAAGTGAACCTGAACCAACCACCACATACTCATATTGCACATACCATCACATAAATTATCACGATTTCCTTTTCACAACATAATCTTTTCACGAGCTTAAGTTATAAAAATTTGATCTTTGAACATCGGGTACCCATCAAGGGAGAATCAAACTTATCTAACTCAAAGAAGAAAATGATTAAGTAAACACCCAACAAGCGCTGCGCTTCAAAATGCAAAACCTCTAACAATACTCTTAGACAATTGTAACTCTTCATAATAGCTCTTATATAAGTTCTCATAAGCAAGGTTGTGCGTGTAGAACCACTAGTATACTTCTACTGTTCCAAACAACACTAAATTTGTCATAACTGAAACGACCAAGTCTGACTAAGGATGCCACCCTACCAAGAGGACAATCACAAGATCGGTACACCTAATCCACCACTAGGAACTCACCCATAGAAGCGAAAACACACATGGACGTAGAAAGTGAATCGTACTCTAAACCACGCCCAGAATGAAGTAGTTGGTCACATAAGAATATACAGAACCAAAGTCGAATAACTCTAGATACTCTTTTCATAGTGCCCATATCAAACATTTTCATTCATCTAACTCTATCGCTTTGATTTTCTAGCTATCCACAATCACCAATCTAGTCCCTATTATAACCACACACATACTCAATTTATCAAAACCCTACATACTTTTCGCAATACTTCACTAAAGCCACAACTCTTAATACAAAAAAATATATATCATAATCACACCAACAATTTATCTTACTCTCAAACCGACATTTTTTTATCAAAATCTTCTTAGCACATTGTTGCCTACAAAATTTCAAACTATGGCTCATTCTCTTTCCATTTAAGCATCCCATGATAGGTATGAGTCCCACCCAAGGCTGATAGCACTAATTCCAAATCTGATAGTACATACTCGTCGACATAAAGCTATTAAATCATACCCACACTCAAGTTCACGCAAACTTTCACATGCCATGTTTCAACTATCATTTCAAACTATCACATACCTCATGCCAAACTCAGATAAATCCTTAGTCACTCCAATAATTCTATATACTATAAGCTCATAACATCTATTCACCGTTAAATGCGTATGTAAGACATCATAACAATTTATATAGCCACATCAATAGAGTAGTTTCAATCCCATCGAAGTCCTCCATAACTATGTAGAAGTTTAGATCCAAACTATTGCACATCCATGAGTCACCTACCATAATTTTTAACAATCTAACCCTACATAACAACACATAATCTTTCACACATCATTGTTCTTCACCCAAATCAAAACTCAATCTTTATAAAAGTCGTTGATAAGCCATAGTAAGTCTGTGTCGAATCAATTCACATCTCATAGTCATATCTGAACACAAAGGCAAAAATTCATACAACTTTCAATTTCGAACCAAGGGTCTATATGAAAGGTCTTATTCCTTCACTTTTCTTAAATTCTTTCCATAGTGCAAAATTCTAAATATCTTGAACTCTTCAATACACCAGACTTTTGTTCTTTTTGTTGACTCACTTACCAATCTTATCCTTTGACCAACAACCCATGACATTTCTGTTTTATTTAAAATATTAATTAGACTGATTTAGAGTCGTCACTTAATTTTTTTTAAAAAATCAAGAAAACTATTCATTTTCACAAGACTAAAACAGAAAATCTAATGAAAATATTTAAAGGGGGTTTGAGGTTCTTATTAACATTCTAGGAAGGTTTTAAAAGCACCTAGAATATCCACTAATGTGATTATCCAACAATTAAATTATTTGACTAAAATATTTTAACCTATCGTGAATTGCAAAAGTGAACTACTTTATAGTTGAGACCTACTTTAGTAGAAAAATAATGAAATATTATCTATGTGAAGTATTTCATAAACTTATTTATTTATTTTTTAAGTCAAGTGAAAGACGAGTAATTTAGTTAAGTAATTAATTCGAAATGGGTGTCTTTCGGGGATTTGAATATTTTCGACCTTAAAATTAACGACAAATATTAACAAGTAAATAAACATAATAAAGATGAATAAGGGAAGAGACTTGGGCCCAAGTATGGTTTTTCTGTCCGCCTGGACCAGTACTTGGGCCTAATTTCGTTTTGGGCCAAAGGCCCCAATTCCACCTGTCCTACAAACTAACGAGGTAATAATAAAAATAGAAGGGGGGCTTAGGCCCAATAACAACAAAATAAAAGGCTGAAATTAGGGCGGGGGGAGGCTCTAGGCCCATTTTTCGTATACATTAGATGTATACTAGTGTATGCAATCTTGTATATCCGCTCGAAACACCTGTACATCATTTTCGATACTCTCTTGAACACCGAAGGGCGGACTCGATACTTGAAAATGCAAGGAGGCAATGAAAAGAGTCGAAATAGACTCGGTGAAGCATGTAAAAAAAAAGTAAAAATAATAATAAGCAAATTAATATACTCAAATGCCTTCTATAAATAATAAAGTAAAGCTACAGGAAATATAACTCAATGCATATGCTAAACATAATAAAATGAACTTAAAAGAAATCATCTTCCAATTGGCTCCCAAAAAGACAAAGTAAGCTCATTCAAAAAACGTGAAAATAATGACAATATTAACAAACCATACGCAGGAAACATATACAAATAAAACTTTGATGCCTACTTCCTAGCATGCTTAGACTTTAACTAAAATTATTTGAATATTTACATTGATATGACATCCTAAGGAACAATAGCTTTTATAAGGGAAATGAATTTAAATTCGGAAATCTAAAATAGTGACATTATACATGGTTGAATAAATTTCAAGAATGCAATTAAATTAGCTCACGTAACCAACTAGTGTACCACAATTAACACAAAAGATAAAATAACCAACTAAAGCAAGCACATTTCATTATTTCTTAAGAATGGAGTAAGATTCACATCGATNTATTAACCAAAAGACACATAAACAGAGTGCTTTAATGATTAAACCTAAGCAGTGAACAACATTGACTCTTTCTAAAAGTAATAATCACGAAAATTCTTACCTGAAATAGACGTCGCAAGGGTTTCGTTTTTTTTCTTCTGGGTTTACCAAATTATATAAGAAATTGTTAAACCTCAATTAACTTATTCTAAAATATGGGTCATATATGGTATTAAATAAGTTATGGTCTTAGCCATTAGTCACCAATTAAAATTAATTATTTAAAAATCACCCCCCTAAACAATCGTAATTAACAAATAGCTCAAAAAAATTTCCAAACGTAACTCCACCGATTAATCAAAATTGACTCATGCAATTATCAAAAGGGGTAAAATGGTAATTTTTATTATAATTTCCAAAAACAATTTTACGGGTCATTACATTATTCACCACTAAAAATCATGTTCGTCCTCGAACATAAGGAAGAAGAAGGAAGAATAACCCACGTTATCAAAAGCTCAGTTATGACCTTCCAGTCGGTGTTCTTCTTTCCAAGTGAGCTCCTCCTTAAGACCACTCCATCAAGATCAACTACTAAGAACTGAATTTCGAATCAAACTTTGGAAGATCTACAAATCATGAGTGATTATTAAGCCACAGACTAATCCATGAACCCAATCAAAACTGAAACTCATTAGACCTTAACACAACAATCGTGACGAATCTTTTCTCACATAACCAAGATAACCTTCTGAATTAATATTGACTACAACTAGAATTGAGCCTGAATCAACCACCAGGCACTCATAATGCACATACCATCACATATCTTATCACGACTTCCTTTTCACAACACAATCTTTTCACGAGCTTAAGTTATAAAAATTTAATCTTTGGACATCGGGTACCTATCAAGGGAGAATCAAACTTATCTAACTTAAAGAAGAAAATTATTAAATAAACACCCAACAAACGATACACTTCAAAATGTAGAACCTCTAACAATACTCTTAGACAATTGTAACTCTTCATAATAGCTCTTATATAAGTTCTCATAAGCAAGGTTGTGCGTGAAGAACCACTAGTATACTTCTACTGTCCCAAACAACACTAAATTTGTCATAACTGAAACGACCAAGTCTGACTAAGGATGCCACCCTACCAAGAGGACAATCACATGATTGGTACACCCGATCCACCACTAGGAACTCACCCATAGAAGCGAAAACACACATGGACATAGAAAGTGAATCGTACTCTAAGCCACGTCGAGAATAAAGTAGTTGGTCACATAAGAATATACGGAACCAAAGTCGAATAACTCTAGATACTCTTTCCATAGTGCCCATATCAAACATTTTCATTCATCTAACTCTATCGCTTTGATTTTCTAGCTATCCACAATCACCAATCTAGTCCCTATTATAACCACACACATACTCAATTTATCAAAACCCTACATACTTTTCGCAATACTTCACTAAAGCCACAACTCTTAATACTAAAAAAAAATATCATAATCACACCGACCATTTATCTTACTCTCAAACCGATATTTTTATCAAAATCTTCTTAGCACATTGTTGCCTACAAAATTTCAAACTATGGCTCATTCTCTTTCCATTTAAGCATCTCATGATAAATATGAGTCCCACCCAAGGCAAATAGCACTAATTCCAAATCTGATAGTACACACTCGTCGACATAAAGCTATTAAATCATACCCACACTCAAGTTCACGCAAAGTTTCACATATCATGTTTCAAATATCATTTCAAACTATCGCATACCTCATGCCAAACTCAGATAAATCCTTAGTCCCTCCAATAATTCTATATACTATAAGCTCATAACATCTATTCACCGTTAAATTCATATGTAAGACATCATAACAATTTATATAGCCCCATCAATAGAGTAGTTTCAATCCCATCGAAGTCCTCCATAACTATGTAGAAGTATAGATCCAAACTATTGCACATCCATGAGTCACCTACCATAATTTTAACAATCTAACCCTACATAACAACACATAATCTTCCACACATCATTGTTCTTCACCCAAATCAAAACTCAATCTTTATAAAAGTCGTTGATAAGCCCTAGTAAGTCTGTGTCGAATCAATTCACATCTCACAGTCATATCTGAACACAAAAGCAAAAATTCATACAACTTTCAATTTCGAACCAAGGGTCTATATGAAAGGTCTTATTCCTTCACTTGTTCTTAA
Organism: Solanum stenotomum; assembly: GCF_019186545.1. Lineage (NCBI taxonomy): Eukaryota > Viridiplantae > Streptophyta > Magnoliopsida > Solanales > Solanaceae > Solanum > Solanum stenotomum. The sequence goes on along the minus strand of NC_064287.1, from coordinate 14,933 downwards.
ATTCTTTTCATGGTGCAAAATTCTAAATATCTTGAACTCTTCAATACACCAGACTCTTGTTCATTTTGTTGACTCGCTTACCAATCTTATCCTTTGACTAACAACCCATGACATTTCTACCTGATCCTCTAAACCAAACCATTACGTGGAACCCCCCATAGGTATAACAATAAAAAGTAAGCAAACTTACTACTCAAATTATTCTTAAGTCCTTCCAAATGCTTCATACTCAATGTGATCGATCATTTCTTACCTTACCAATCCATACCTTGACAAAACATACTACCACGAACATAGACTCACAATGAACTTGAATTTTAATTTTAATCCTGTAACAAAATCCCACTATCTACCAACATTAGCTCATATATTGAAGATTTTTATGAATTCATGTATCTTAGCTTATCATTGATGGCCTCTTGATCAACCTTATCATATCCTTGGCTAAAAATCAAACCATACTCATTATCAAACTCAAAACCACAAAAGAACTTATCATCACACCGTCTGTACACTCCTTTCTCAAGTCTTACCCAATAGTTTTTAACAAATATAATGAACTCGTGACACTATTACCATAACCAGAGAAAAGCAGATGAAACTACGTGTCTCTGAACTCAATTCTCATGCCCTTTGAAGATACATGTTTAGCTTTTACAATAAGAGAAAATATTCTTGCTTTCACCTCTTTCCGAAGGCTACACTACAATCCTACTATTAGTTTTCATTATGAATCTAGCTCGTTTAAATTTTATTCAAGCGGTGTTACATCATCTCTTAAGACTTTCCATACAACCATACTACTCACTAAATAGTAACAAACCACAACCTTAGATACTCACAAGACGTCATTATAATACAAAATCCATTTAACCAACAATCTTTATCATATAGTTGCATCCTAATCACAATCCATCACGAACTCTTATTACCATTATGCTCAGTCAACCTTTGACATCACCACGAAGTCAATTTTATCATTGACATGACACCTCAAACCTAGTTATACCAATCAAATCCAAAGGACTCACTCAATTTTATACACACTTTCTTACTAAAATTTGAATTACCTACACGTAAGTATACTCGTTGGGACTTTCTTTACCCATAAGGTTGTCATCCTAATATCGATCCACATCCATGGATCTTACGATAAATATACCACTCATTCAAAATCCCCGAGATACACTTCATAGCCTGAATGCATTAATATTGTACCCAAAGATCCACTATTAAAAGCTTTCTTATAAATAATGCTTAACTCAAGCGTCCGTAGTAACAAACTAGTTGGTTTCTAAAACGTGAATACAACATCAAATCTAATTATATAAGCATGTGATACAACTAATAACTCCTTAAGTAGTTAGTAATCGCACTTGACATCAACGTATCCATTTTCATATACCACTAGTACCACATTGTGAAGTCTATTAAATCCTCCACTAGAACACATTATACCTATCGAGAAGATTGTACCCAAATAGCCTACACATTTTTGCCTCATTAAGTAACTAACATACACTACCAAATCAGTTCGGTCTCTCGTCCAAAACGAGATGCATCCCTTCGTAGATCAGGTCAATAACAGGAGTAACACATTCTCTAACTCTAAACAAGTAAGAATCGGTACCATTATAGTATTCGTATCATGACCCTCTTAGACATACAATCAATATGTGAAGGCATAGTAGAGGTTCTGACCTCAACTAACGCAACATCATTTTTTATTATTTGCTAAGCAACCCATACATGTTATCACAACTTTACTAATTATATTTTGTAAAATTACAAAGCTCATTATCTAGCCATTCTTTTAATCATTCTACTTTCAATTGTCAAACCACTCCAGATATTGCTTATACCACACAAGTACTGATCCCACTACTAGATGACTAGCCAAAATAAACATAAAAATATAAGACGCTCATGAAATCCCTTAAACCATTGTTCAACCTAATCATCCAAATATCCTGAAAATGTTTCATCAAGTCATCACCTAGCCCAATCTTTTCAAATCATTGAACATTCAAAATCTCACAAAAAAATATTTCCCATAAGTTAAGTGAGAGAGAACGGAATGGAGTGATATAAATTAGAGCGGACAAATGATGCACGATAGAGATTCAAGAAGTGAAGATATATCCTAAAAGTCACCATAGCCTTTCGAAGATAAGTACAGACGTCTCCGTATCGATCCTCGAGACTCTACTTAGACTCGACTTGTATACACGTGAGACCTATGAACCTGGGGCTCTGATACTATTTTGTCACGACCCAAAAATGGACGTGATGGCACTCGTCTTAACCCACCAAGACAAGTCAGCCTGAAACTCAACCATTACAATAAAATGCAGAATTTTTTTATAATAAACTCAAATATATCCCCCAAAATCTGGTTGTCAAGTGTATAAGCCTCTAAAGTATTACAATTGAATCAAAAGAAAAATACAAGTCTCATATGACATTGTTTCTAGAGTAGAACAAGATCATAAACAGGAGTAAGAGGGATCGCTGAGAAGACAAACAACTAACTCACAAATCTCCCAGAAGCCTCGGAAAAGAAAAGAATGACAAGTACCACAAAAATTCAGGCTCGTAACCTATAAAAATTTGTAGAAGCAAGGGGTGAGTACCAAACCACACGGTACTCAGCAAGTAAACCTCTAAACACGAGCTAAGGGGATAGAATACAAGTACTCCTTACACCCCAACCGAACCTTTACAACTACAATCTGTATAAAACCAGCCCAACCTAACAGTTCACAGTTTACAAAGAACATAGCTCAACACAACACTCTAACAATTTCATATCCTCAACAACAACAATAGTTTCATATCCTCAACAACAACACTCTAACAATTGCATATCTTCAACAATAAGCCCAATATTCATCAGTCACAAGTTTCATAGAAAGGCACTCGCAAGATCAGCAACACACAAGATCAAGTTCACCAATAATAAAGAAGTGCAATG
>NC_064287.1:0-10649 GCF_019186545.1 Solanum stenotomum | reverse complement strand
AATTTTCCTGCTTCTTTGTTTTCTGTCGCACGTCTAGGTTGGTTTTTCTTCCGCCTCTTTCTTTTTTTCTTTAAACTAATTATATATTAAAAGTAATAATTCCTACTAACCTATTTTAACATTTCAGACTTGGGCCATTATTTTTAATAATAAACAAATTACCCGCAAATTAATTAACTATAGATAAATGACTATTCAAAATTATCAAAAATGACCTTTCGAGTCCGGGTCATTACAATAGCAGGGTCCAAATTTGGAGGAATATCATTGGGATGTCCCAAGCTTGCTTCTAATGCATTTGCATATCCAATTGAGTGTCCATCTTTACACTTCATAGGTACTTTTCTTGGGCCATTAAAAAAATACATCTTAATATTTTTAATTAGTCTGTTTAAAAAAGAATTTTATTCATCCGATTGTGTTTCAAATTGTGCTAACATCTCAACAAAGGATTAGAATTCACTCAAGTGATCTTTGCTTCACTATTCCTCAATGGTAGTTTGAGATGAGAAAATAGTTAAATGTTTTTTTCAATCTATTATCGAATTCCCAATTACATATTTATATTTCATGGGAATCCTATTACTCTCTTGGACAATATAAAACTGTAATTATAACATAAATATAATAAAAATACTTATTACATATCTTTTGCTTCTTATTCTCTCAAAGAGAATGAAATGCACTCTCTGTGTCAACTCAGCACTTAAGGGGTAATTTGTTCCATTTTAGAGTAGTACAGAGAATAATAGGATCGACCCCTTTGTAAAGTACAAGTATATAGTTGAAAATCTAATAATAGACTAGGACCGATTTGCCTTTTTACCCGTTCCATAGACATAAAAGCTGAATTTCTAATTTTAGGGGTACAAAAATATATTTATATTTACTTTGAATCTCCTAAATAAGATAAAAAAACTTAATTTAATATTTTACGAATTTTAATACTCCTCAAGTTGGTGCGTAGGAGAAATTTTATTTTGAGTCTCACATGCCATCTCATACTTATGGACGATTTTATTACTATAAAATAATAAATTGAAAACAACTTTATCGTATCAAAAAACATAATTATGATGATCATTTAGGTAATTAATTTATTTTTATTTTTATGTGTTGTACAGCTGAAAAGGATCCTCGTATACTAAATGAAGAAGAACTAGTGGGGTGCTTCAAGAATCCTGTTGTGATTCACTACCCAGAGGTCGTCAAAGTACCAAATCTAGGTAATACTTAATTACTCTTAAATATGTTTTTTTAGACGTAATTACTAGTGATGATTATATTTTTAGCAAATTAATGTCGATAAAGATTTTAACCCTCTTTGTTAAATTTCATATTTATTATCGCTAAAAAATATTTTTGCTATATCTAACATGACATGTAGAAGCTATCTCTCTAGTTAATGCATCATCAATTTTCTCTCTTTCTATGTAAAGATTATACTCTACTCCCTCCGTTCCATATTAGTTGATCACTTTCCTTTTTACGCGCATATTAAGAAATTATAAATAAGAGGGTAGTTTTACCAATTCACTTCTTTGGAACTTAACAAACAAGTGTGCATAGTTTCAGAAAAAAATTAATTACAAGGGTAGTATGAGAAAAATCAATTACTCCCTCCGTTCCTTTTTATATGTCACATTTTTACTTTGCACTTGCATTAAGAAATGATGTAACTTTATCCTTCTGCCCTTATTTAATTTTTTTGGAACTCAAGTTTTCAATCAATGAATATGAATTAATTTATTTTGATTAATTAACTTAACCAATGAACATGAATCATTTACTTAGCTTTTCTAAGTTGGTCAAATGTATATTTTCAAGGCTAATAACTCACAAGGGTAAAAAAGAAACAATATGGTAATTTATGCATTAATTTTATGAAATGACAAGTATTATATACCAACTATTTATAGAAAAGAATAACATATAAAAAGGGACAGGGGAGTAATGTTTTCTTGATTTAGTTATAAGGTAATCAATTAATAAAGGACAGATAGAGTAATTATTATTGTAGCTAGGTTGTCTTAACCTGATGGTGTGGAATACTCCTTCCGCCTCTATTTATTTGTTAAATTTTGACTTGACACAATTATTTAAAAAATAATTATTAATACAATGAATTTAATATTTACTTCAATTAATTGATAGGGTCCCACACATATTTATTTACTTGCTAATTTTCAAAGATATAAACTCAATGTTAATAAATTGAGGATACCGTAGGGAGTACTTGTTCACTATAAAATAAATCTTCTTCTTTTCTTTAAGAATTAAATAATTAAATTCTAATAATTTTATGTGTTTATCATTCAGATGCTGAAAGAACAAAAACTGTGATAGAATTCATCAACAAAGTGAAGAAAATCAAGATGCCATTGCAGGGAAACTCAAAATTGTAACAACAAAGCTAGCAAATGTAATTTGTGACTATAATTTAAATTTAAATCCATTTAGTTTGAAGACAAATTAATAAATACGCCTAATAATCTTGAATTGGCTTTTACACTTTTGATGTAATAACTTAAACAATTTTTCTTTGTTGTGAAATTTTAATTTGGTATTATTGTGTTGCATTACTATTTGGTATAGTTATATGAACTACAAATTTTAGTATGATGCTTAGGTTCATGATTTTGTTACAAGTTACAACCTACCATGTCTTTTCCTATTTAGTACTTTTTTTTTCATATGTTGTCGTATTTCGTTCTGTTTAAGCAATTTTTGCTATGTCTTCCCTATTAAGGATGTGCCCTGTCTTGCTTCGTCGCCTTATTGCCATCTCTATTTTTGTTAAGAAAAATATTGGCTAGTATACATTTTCAATACAGAGAGTTTTTGTACAAGTGTATTCATTATAGCAATTTGTTTGCTATGTTTTTAGCATATCAATCGATGCTCTTTAAAATTTATAAGTGAATTTTCATTTTTTTTATATTAGTGTAATATATAAAACTTAAAAGTATAGATTAATGACATTTGTCATTGCCTGTGAAGCCATGGGCTTATGGCTTCGATGCTAGTAATATTTGGGCCTTATATGGGATTTGAGTGGACTCGTATAGGCCCATTAGACTATATGAGCATTACCACCCTAATTTAAATTAGTGAAAATTTCATATATGACATTTATTACACTAATATTTTCAAGTTATAGCAGTACAATAAAACTTTTAAGTTGTAACAATAAAAAATTTCACGTTGTAACATTTTATTAAACTAAAAAAGTTTTTTAAATTAATTGTAAAAACTGTTTTGACAAAAATAAAAAGGATAAAAATCAATTTTGAAAAAAAAAAAGAAGATAAAAAAGGAAAATAAATCGATTTTGAAGGAAAAAAACGGAAATAGGTGTATTAATAAAATTTGAATTGATTGATGATAATTATTAATTAGCATAAATTTAGGAGATTCAAACTAATTAGGAATATTTAGTTTCCTTAATTCACTCTAATATGTTAAAATTAATTAAAAAGCCTGATTTTATCCATTTTCTTCTACGTTACTCTCTCTTTGTTTTTTTTTTTCCAGAATTGTTGTCACTGACGAGTAAATCAAGTTTCTTTTTGTTTGAAAAATCTTGATTTTGTTGTGATGGACAACTGCTTATCTATATTAATTAAACATGATGGTAGATGGGATCCTTCAGGTTGAATAAATGTTGGGATGAATAATTGGATGTCAACTATATACAGTTTGGATACCAATTATATGGTGTTCATTTTGATCTCCAATTAAATATCAAACTAAACTGTTTATGTATCCAATTGTTATGTAGTTTGTATATAACTGATATCCAGAAATTTGTATCCAATTGATATGCAGTCTATATATAACTAGTATCCTGAAATTATGAGAGTCAATCTGTAATTCATATGTAGTTGATAACTGACTTGAAGAAAACAGTGCATATTCTATATCATTCAATACTTAAAACTGTATAAAAAAACAAATATATATATATCGTTAAAAAGACATGAAATACTAAAGAGTCTAAGCTGCAATCAACTATCTCAAATTTGATCTCCGTAGTCTTGGTGTAGGATAATTGCTGGTATCTAGATCATGTTCTTTTGCTATGCGGGATCCATCAAATTTGCTAGCAACAGTCCCAGTTTTTTCGCATTGCCATCAACCTAGTTGGAGAAATTGAAAAAGAAACCTTCTTATTATAAAAAATAGGTATTATAAGAAAATACCAATTGCATACCAACATTAGTCATAATTTATACAAAAAAAAAATGGTTGGTTTAACAAACTACAATCAATTCACACAATTGGACCACTGATATCATACCATTTTTTGATAAAAAATAATCACAACTTAAGTCAGCTTTCATACCAACAATAAATCAATTCCATACCAATGTTAAAACACATTTCATACCGTATTCATAAATTGTATATTAAGTCAGCTTTCATACCAATGTTTTATTTAAAAATATATATAAAAGGAAAACTGACTTAGTTTTCGAAAAATCGATTAAACTTATGGTTTAAGCGAAATCGAATTTCCAAAAGAACAGAGTCGCCACTTAATTTTTAGTAAAAAAAATCAAGAAAAAATATAAGATTTTTCAAAAGACTTAAACAGATAAAATCAATTGAAAAAAGGGTTCGAGTTCAAATGTACATTCCGAGAAGGTGGTAGGCCCTCGGAATGCCTGCTAACTCGCGGTTGACCGACGATTTGACTAGAATGATCTTGACTAATTTTGAGAGATTTAACATAAGAATATTTAAATAAATTATAATATTTAATTAATTTGAGAAAAATAATTAGATAAACGACACATTTTCTTTTTTAGAGAAAAGAATTCAAAATGACACATTTGGCTTGTGATACAAGTAATTAGAATTTCAATCAAATTAGATTAATTAAAATTTATTTAATTCATTTTTTAAAATAATAATTTGAACCAATTAAAGCATTAGACCATTTTAAATTAATTGATAAAAAGAGAACACACACAATTTTATTTTACTTTATTTTTTATTATTTTATTTTTATTTTGGTTCATTTGAGAAAAGTGTTAACTTAAAGCCATTTAAATAAGCAAAATGATTAAAATAAGAGGCATTCAAAACATATCTTTTTTTAAAAAAAAAAAAAACAAAAAAAGATTTAATTAAAATAAAATATGGCCAATATATTTGATTAGTAAGATAAAATGACTACAAAAACAAATAAAAGAATGTATTAAAAGTAAGCCAATGTAAAGAAAATAACTTATCGTTTGGGGAATTTAATTAGGTTAATTAACAATTTAAAGTTAGAGTCAACACGCGATAAAAAAATAAATAATCATAATTAAATAATTAAAGAGTAGGGAGAAATTGAATTTGGGCCCTTCTTGGGCCAAATTCGCTGTTTCCCGTTTTTGTATACACTGATTGTATACCAGTGTATATCGTATGAATCCAGCCCATTTTTTTGTATATAAGGCTGTATACCAAGTTTATACAACCTAATTCAACTTCCAGAACACCTGTTTCGATTTTTGGACCTGTATATCGCTGTTTTTTCCGTGTATACCATGTATACAAAATCTGTATACCAGTGTATACCAGCCTTTCCCTGCGTTTTTTGCTTCCATTTACCCTGTATTTTAGCTTTCCTTTCAACTTTATTGGATCGACGAAGCAGAATCGAACTTAGACTCGAGGATATGCAAAGAGGGAGTCCAAAAGGGACTCGAACGCGATTCATAACAAAAGAAAAGAAAGAAATGAATTAGTAAATGGAACTCTTAAAGCAGCTGGAAAAACATCCGATGCATAGCATATATATATATATATAGTAAACCACATTATAGATCCAAATAAAATTAAAGACATCACCTTATGTTCCTATGAGATTAATACTAAAACAGGAACGACCCTAGTCTAGACTTTAAACTCATGCCGGAAACAAATCCAAAGTTTCGGCCTAATTAAAGAATATAGACATTAAGCAGCATCGCTCTATAAAAAAAAGAACTCATTTGAATGCAAAGGACTACTCATATTTTTACTCCAAGCAAATGGAGCTGTGCACACATTTCCTAAAAATTATACACTTGAACTAGATGGGGATAGCATTTAATAACAGTAGACAAAACTAAATAAAGTAATAATAAAAAATAAAATAAAAAGAAATGGAAGGATCACATTAAGTCACAAGACAACTGCAATAAAATTAAACTTGACTGATTTAGGCAACACTGGCGATCTAAACTCGAAAATAAGCTCAAGAATAGTGAGACAAATCCTTTGACACTTTCAAGACATGTAACAAGATATGAAAATCACCGTAAGAAAGGAATAGGACAGCATCTCATAGGTTAGCAAATGGACGAGACAGATTTAAGGTGAGCATCACGGTCATAAATTTAAGAATAGCGCATACAAAGATATAAGCCCAAACGAGCGTTAATTCATCTTGAAAATGAACGCGCATTACCCCATTTCAGCAAAAATAAGATGAAGAGAATAATATAAGACTAAACATACCATATAAGCTCATCTCAAAATCTCCAAGGAATAATACACTAAACCGACACAGTGAACTTAAGACAACCAAGGGATTACGAGTTGATTACCTTGTTGCGGGCAGCTAAACCGGGACAATATTGAGCAGGGAGACAGCAAGGACGAGTTTTCACCACTGAAAGGGATTCCGAACACTTTGGCAGACTCCGACAACACGAGAAAGAGGAACCGAACTAATAGACGACTTAGATCTTTTTGAAGTTATTTCGGAATGCTTCTGTTCAACTATTCTCTGTGTTTGCTAGTTTATCAGATGTCCAAAACCAACGCCTCTCTTTCTTATCCTAAAATTTCCAACCAAAATCTTCCACTCCCAAAAAATAAAATCCCCCGAATAATAAACAGAAAAGATGTTTATATAGGGAGGAATTAGGGTTCGGATTTTTGGGGGGAAAGAGGTTGAAATCCAAATCAACAAAGCTCATTCGAAAATTCAAAATTCCAAAAATCTTTCACCCTTCCGGCTAAACACCTTTTCTTGAGATTTTCGGCCCATTCCGAAAGAGGAAAGGGGCCAACCGCGTGCTGCTGCGACATTAATGCGGAGAGAGACGTTGAGGAAGGAGACAAGAAGGAGCAGAGTACTGCTCCTGCGATTTCCGTGCTTTGACGGTGTGAATTTTCCGTCAGAGAGCATCACTGAAGTTGCTGTTAACATGAGGGAGGAGAAGCGTGGGTACTAGGGTCAGATATTTCATTTGGGTCGGTTGGAGAATTGGAAAAAGAGAGGAATTGGAATTATGTGCTGGGTTGTTTATGGGCTGCTGTATTGTACTGAATTGAAAAAGATGGTGGGCCAGGGATTAATTGAATTGGGTTGGGCGGTGATTGGAGTTGGGCTGACTGAAGTTGGGCTAAAGGTTGGCCCAACTTTGGTCTTTAAAAAGAATTGGATGCAAGGTGGGAAATGGGTTAGAATTGTAACAAATGGCTAGGTTTTGAATTGAGAATTTGGCCAAAAGAATTGCAATTATAACCGATTAGGATTACGAAATTAACTAAATCAGATTTACTTGGAGAATGTGGCCGAAAAATATAAATAAATAAATAAATAAATAAATAAGATGAATTTAATATTAATTAATTAACGAGCTTCTTATTCTTAACGAAATAAAATAATTAACTTGATAATAATATAATTAATTTAAACATGAACTAATTAATTCAAAATCGTAATTATGATTTAAATTAAACTAAGTTAGTAAAACACTTAGCTAAAAAGAAATAAAAATCTTTTGATATGATTTTCAAATATTTATAAAATATACTAATTAGACACATAATTATATAATAATTAACTTAATTATAAACTAATTAACTCGAAATATAAGTTATTAATTAATCTAAACCAAATAGCCGAATTTAAATAAAACTAAAATCGTTTTGAGACAATTTTCGAACATTCATAAAATATAATAATTAATATATACATAATTATGTAAAACATATGTATTATCGAAAAATTATAAAAAGTGACAAAATTATTTAAAATAACTTGAAAGAATTTTGAATTTTATAAAGTTACTTATTTCAAATCGTTTGGAATTTTAAGAAGCTCAAAATTTAATTCCTATCGTGGATGGTCAAAATTGAGTGTCAACAACCAATATTATCCATGTTTCATGATAGATTAGTAGACATAATGAGAATAATTTGGAAAAAAATAGATTTCCTCTAAACTGTGTACCAACTTCATACCAGATTTAAACAAGTTTCACACCAAATATAAGTAATACATCATACCATTTTTATACCAAATTTTATACCAATTCATGTCAATATTAGACAAAATTCATACCATATTCATAAATCGTATATTAAGTCAGCTTTCATACCAATAATATGCATAATATAACAATTTTAACAAAAAAATCTACTAAATTGATTTAAGCATATCCCATGTAGTAAAAAACCCAATTAACTTTTGGAGGACACAACACACACTCAACAGTACTTTTCAAGAGTCCAAACAACATAAGATTTCAAGAACATCTTTACCTCCTACAATAAACTCCAATCTACACTACACATGGCTATAATCTCCCAAAAACATTAGCAAAATCAATAAAGATTTGATTTTTGACCATTCCCCACATAGTAAGAACTCAAATCAGCCAAACCCAGAAAGGATCAACCTCAAAACACCTCTGATTCACCTCAATGAAAATGGTAAAATAAACTTTTTTGCAATACAATTATCAAACTGGATTTCTCCAAAATACTAAAATTATTGAAAATTACAACTTAGAGATCTGCCCTTTTGTTTTGATTGTATGGAGAATATATTTCTCCTAATCAGTTTTTAGATGTTGAAAAATCGGCTTAAATGGAGTATGGATGAAAGAGATGAAAGATGAATTTCTGTTTTTTTTTAACGTGGAATTGACGTGGGGTGAGGGATTTAGGTGAGGTGTGGGGGTGTGACTTGTAACGGTAAAAAAGGAACAATAATCAATGTAAATCCCTATAATTGTGTAAGAGATAATTATGGGGTATTCTTTATTTAAATAATTTAATAATAATATAAAATTATAAAAAATTACTTATTTAATAAAGTAAAATTTAATTAATTTATAAATAATTAGTGATATGTTATAACCCGTAATTAAACTGTTATAAGCAAGAATTTTTTAAAAGTAGATTTAAAACCTGTAATATTGACTCTTAAATGTGTATATGGGATGATTTTTCCGATTATAAATTTCAGAATTCATAAATTAAAATTTTGCATTCGCCCATATCCACTCGCATATGTACTTTTAAAGCCCTTATTTTCTTATTCGTTACCCCCTTTTTGTTCTTCCTTTTTAACAAAAAAAAAACAATCATTATAGTTCACTCCTACTCCACCATGACACAACTTCAATCGGAAAATATTTACTCACACCATCAAAACACGGATCGTACCTAATAAATGTATAATTAAGCGAATTAATAATTAAGGTGAAGCACATATATAGAGTGTCAATAAACATATCTTTCTGCCAATCGCCATACTAAGAACATGCACGGATCTACTCTAAAAATAGTGGTGCCCGAGAATTCATGGTCTGTCTACCAAATTAGGTATTTTACCATGAGTGGGCTCGTATAGGCCCATTAGATTATATGAGCATTACCACCAGAATTTAAATCATTAACCGGTTATAAATTTAAGAATTCATAAATTTAAATTTTGAATTCGCCTATATCCTGTAACACCCCGTTATTTGAAAGAGCTAAAATTAGAAAGAATCATTTTTGGAAAGAATGAAAATCTGAAATTTGACAAGTTACGTTAAGCTAGTATGAGTTTTGGGTCAACTTCAAACGATTATAACTCCTAGTACATGATGAGTTAGGTGGGCTACAAGATATCAAATGAAAGGACTTTGAATTATCTTTCCAACGCCAACGAGTTTGCTAGTTTTTGAGTTCGTATGAGGGAGATATGCCTGTTTGAAGTCGGGCTGTCTGAATAAGGAAAGTCACCCGGATTTTAGAAGGGTATTTTGGTTTTTTCATTACCCAATTAATTAAATCCATTTTTAGTAATTTATTTGGGGTCTAAATGAATCGGTTCAGTTTACGCACTCAAAATTCACGCTAGAGTTTTTAGAGAAAGAACTCAAGAGGAGAAAGGAGGAGAAAAGGTCAAGAATCATCAAGTCCTTGCGATTTTGGTTGCGAAGTCCACCAAGGATTCGATCCTAAGAGGCATGTGAGACTTTCATAGCGTTGGATTCGTTCACGCACACGCCAATCATGTTTATTTCTTATTCTTTGCCCCCTTTTTGTTCTTCCTTTTTAACAAAAAAAAAAAAAAACAATTGTTATAGTTCACTCCTATTCCACCATGACACAACTTTAATCGGAAAATATTTATTAAGCGAATTAATAATTAAGGTGAAGCGCATATACAGAGTGCCAATAAATTATCTTTCAGCCAATCGCCATACTAAGAACATAAGCGGATCTACTCTAAAAATAGTGGTGCACGAGAATTCATTGTCTGTCTACCAAATTAGGTATTTTACACACACACATATATATTATATATATATATATATATTAGAATTAATCTAATATTTCCCGTTAGCATTCATGTTCCAAAAGCATTAAATGGTGAACTTATA
>NC_064286.1:63452853-63498456 GCF_019186545.1 Solanum stenotomum | reverse complement strand
TACTACCATTGGCAATCTGTATTTGTGATAGACCTTGATACTTACAAACATTTTTTAGGATGATCGTTGAGTTGGTCATATGATTGGAAGCGCCTGAATCAACAATCCAAAAATCAGATGTAACATCATTACCTTGTAATCCCAATGCTGAAAAGGCTGACACGATCATTTGTTGTACCATTTCAGGAGTAAGAACTTGTCCTGAAGATGAGTTATCATCAGTGGAACCATTTATCCTAGCTTGAAAAGCATTGATCCTACGATTTTGAGGGCGCGTGGAACACTCTTTGAATGTGTCCTTGTTGTTTACAATAATTATAGAACTTCTTGCTACAATTGCTAGCAATATGACCATATTCCTTGCAACTGTAGCATTGAGTTCTACTCATATCCCTGCCCTTTCCTTTACCTTGAGCAGCAAATGCAACAGTGACATCATTTTCTTTCTTAAAAGCATTTTGTGTGACAAGACATTGCTCTTCACGAAGTAATTCCCTAAAGCAAACATCCAAATAGGGAGACGGGTCATGATTCATCAAGTTAGAGAAAACACTCTCAAAGTCGGAGCGTAATTTCATCAAAAATTGGTCTCGCTTGCTTTGCTCATGAACTGCCTGAATCACTGATAGGGATTCAGTAGGTATTTTGGCATAGACAATATCTGTAAATTCAGCCCATAAGTTTTGAAATCCAGAAAAATAATCTTGAACAGAAAGACCTCCTTGAGAGTAATTAGCAATTTCATACTCCAACTGAAAGCGTCTTGCGCTATTATCTTGGTTGTAAACCTTTTGTAAGTAGTCCCACATGGCCTTAGCTGTCTTGTACGGCCTGAGATTAAGAACAATAAGAGGGTCAATTGACCCTAGAATCCATGTCATTACCCGAGCATCTTTAATCTTCCATTCACCTAGCTTTGTTGCATCAGTAGGAGCAGGATCGCTTCCATCTATATGGCCCCATAGTTCTTTGCCGGTGACAAACAATTGAAATTGAAACTCCCAAGAAGAATAATTTTTTCCAGTGAAACGAACACTGAAGGATTCAAAGTGATGTGAATTCATGCTTTTGAATAGCTATAAAACTACAAAGACTCAAGAAAGCAACTAGAATGACCAAGAACAAAATTCCCAGGAGGTAGCCAAAAACCAAGATTTTCAAAAAAAATTAAAAGGAACCACAGATGACTCTATGAAACAAGACAGCCAAGAGAAGGCTTTGATACCATGTCAATTTTCAGCTAAATGCCTCTCAAAGTGAGAGAGTCTTTCCATTATATAGAGAAAATAAAGATTACACATCCCTAAAGATCCGCCATTCCTATCCCTAAAGATCAGCTATTCTATCTATACAAATCTGCCATTGAATCCCTCTAAATATGCCTTACTATCCCTCCAAATCATCTATTCTATCACAATATTTATTCATATGATTCTACAACAAATGTATATGATCATGCTAATTTATATCACTATTTAATTACATTAATATATACAATCATTTAGTTGTCTATCATGCTAACAATAAGAACACTTTCCTGACCCATTAACCTTGAACACAGAAGATCTCCACGCTGCCACAATTCATCCCCTTCTAACGTCAGACCGACTCTTCTCGCAATCTCACCCTGAATTTTTTTCAAGTTTGGTTGTTGGCTGACAGTTACCATGACAATATCATCAAACAACCTTTCTTGTTTTTCCATTTCTCTGATTTTCTCAGCCAGTGTTGTCTTACAAACACCAGGCATACCACATATCCCAATAACAGTGACCCCCTCATCTTTCAAAGCTTCCATGACCTCTTCCTCCTTCAAGGATACAACAAAGCCCTTGGATATACTTGCAGAATTTTCTTAGGTTACTTCTAGAGAGTCTTTATATTTATAGAACTTAAAAGAGAGTCATGTTCTTTCATGAACATATGACTTTTCATAACAGTCATGTATTTTCATGAACAAATGTGTCTGTTCAATAGCAGACCTTTATATATTACAAAGTATCCAACAATAGTCTCCCATTAGTATTTGCGCTTTAGACTTCTACCTTATAAAAGGCCATTTTTCTGTCTGTGTGATGAGTATGATGATGAGAAGTCTGAAATTGTGAAACATGTACAAATAGAAGAAGAGAGATGGTGCTTAGTTCATGTGGTCATGCAAGTGTATTTAGCATTTAAGTGGCGAATTCTACATAGGACTTTTACTACTATGTAGTGATTATGTCAAACGGAATATCTCGTCTATCTTATGATGTATCTTGAAACTCGCCTCTCACTTTTGGAGACAATACACATGTGATCGATTATATGCAACTCTTGCTGAATTACAGTTTCAAGTATGCAAAGATGCACACTTCCAACCAGACATTTACCTTCTGTTAAGCTATGTTGCTCGGACTCTTGAGAAAATGTTGCCAGTATCCTCCAAAAGGCTCTACTTCTGAAGGGTCCGCTTTTGAAGAGTTAGAGCAACATAGCCAATTTGATAATTGTTGTAACTCAATGAATCATCTCTCATTTCTCTCTCAGGTATAGAGCAGTAACAAGTGCATATTATCGAGGTGCAGTTGGCGCGATGCTAGTCTATGACTTAACAAAACGCCAATCATTCGATCATATGGCTAGATGGCTGGAGTAACCAAGAGGTCATGCAGACAAGAAAATAATTATAATGCTCATCGCGAACAAATGTGATCTAGGAAGTCTTCGAGCTGTACTAGTTGAAGATGCTCAAGAATTCGCAGAAAGGGAGAATCTTTTCTTTATGGAAACATCAGCTCTTCAATCCACAAACGTCGAGGGTGCATTCATTACAGCTTTAACAGAAATTTATAAAATCATTAGCAAGAATACGCTTATTGCAGCTCTGGGAGCTGATTATGGGAAGCCACAATCTTTAAAGGGAACCAGGATAATTGCTCCTGGATAGGACACAGATTCTAGTGGGAATAGTGATGGCTGCTGCATATCCTTTTAAGTACTCGATGCTTATTCAAAAGCTCGAACAGATATTAGATTGGTTCAATTTTCCTTTCTCCACTGGCACCTCCTCTTACTGAGAATCTCTGATGCGGAGAATTTCCAAATTGACAAGTTTGCCAATAATGGATATGTCATCCAACCATAAATTACTCAGATATAGCATCTTTGGATTTGACAACCTCTGAATGGATGCTGGAAAAGGCGGAATGGTTTACTCATTCCAACAAAAAAATCATCATGTGATGTGATCAATTTTTCAAAACAATGTAGAATGCAAGATGACATGAGAAAATAAATCTACATATTAGTTGTTAAATATAATGAAAGATGAACATAAAATCACAGGCAGATCCAAATTTATAGTTTACAGAATTCTGCAGTGACCTCAAGTTTATATCACAATCATCTTTTTTTTAGCTATTACTAATACATATACAAGATCTATAACCAATAGCTAGTAGGTTGACATGAACCGATAGGTTACAATAATGTAGATCCGCCTCTGCTTGTTAATTACCTCCATCACGAGCATAGGTATCAGGTGATGTTCGAGGTTTTACTTGCATTATTTCATTGAGTTTTTCCTACCAGCTTCCTAACTTCTGGCATGACTAGGTTCAGCTTCGTCGTCATCACTAGCTTCATAGTCATCACTAGCTTCGTTGTCATCACTAGCTTCTTGTTTCTGCAGGAAACAGAGAATGCAAAGAAGAGAGAGATGACTAGATTATTAAGTAAAAGAAAGTTGATGAACTTAAATAAGTATCTAAAACGGAAAGAGAGCAGTAGAACCTAATTAGAATATGTAGCTAGCGGAATAAGACATACCTTGTTATTGAACCTCTGTTGTTACCATTTATTCAGATCATCTACTTCGCAAATCCCATAATCGAGGATCACCAATTTGATATTGGGTGTACTCACAGATATTCCCTGTTGGACAAACGTCTTCATTTCAGGGTAGTCATCAATATACACGTCAGTGAGAAATGGAAATTCAAGAGCATGCTCTGTCAGAAAGAAATGTCCCAACTTAGGCAGACGAATAAGATTCAGCTTTTCTAAGAGTGGAAATAAGGTCATGATTCCTGCTCCTTCTTATTCCTCTTTTGTGATCACTTCTTCCATTGATTCACAACCTTCTATGGATAACGCTTGGAGATTCAGAAGACCTTTGGCCACTAATGAAGACATCAAAATTCTCAATTTTCCACAATCCCATACATTCAATGTTTGAAGTTTGGTGAAGTAGTCAGTTGGAAGTTGGTGAGAGCATAGAGCACTTATGCTATTAGTCCCATAGATGAATTGGTCTTCCAGGTTGGGACAAGAAACCTGAGAGCTTTGAAGTATCAAACATTGTTGCAGATACAGTTGGAGCTATTGAGTGGAGAAGCCAAAAGTGCTTACACACATTTATTTATATATTTTTAAAAATCCAAATATATATATAAAAAAATTGTATATGATCTTGTTTCATATTTTAAAAAAGTTTTTTAGTATCTCAAATACATTTGTGTTTTTTTTCCCATTCAGGCTTGGTCTAGAGGGGTAAAAAATGGGTGAGATAATTTTTGAAAGCCACGACATTTTGAAATTAAAAAATCACTATTATATATTTTTTAATTAAATAAATATAAATTTATTAACGAAAATGATAATTATGCACCATATATTAGACGGTAGAGGTATATATGCATCAATTTTATTAACAAGAGGTATATTTGCTCAAAATCGCAAAGTTGAGTAGTATATTGCCCATTTCCCCCTAATTCAATGAATAATTTTGAGTTTCACTCATCTGCTTGTAAAATTTATCATAAATGCCCCATTTTCTGTAAATATAAAAAATAAATGAAAAAATGGTCTAAAATGCATTTTTGTTACTTAATAAGTCAAAAATGTCATTTTTCAAATAAATATAGTATCATTTTTTAAACACATTCTTTTCCAAATGATACTTTTTTATTAGCAAATGTTTATCCTACTTCAATTCGAAAAAAATAATATTAAAATATTTCTTATTTTATTATAAATATATATATATATATATATATATATATATATATATATATATAAAAGTAATGGTTGATTTACTATGATCTTATATATAACACATATCTTATCCGTTTAAAGGGTACAATTTTTAATAATTAAAGTAATTTTAAAATAAAATAAACAATAATAGGGTACTCTAAAAGTAATATCTTTTAATAGGAATAAGATTTCTTCAAAAAGAAAAGAAATAATATATTTATGCGGAAGGAAATATTTTTGACTCAAGTAGTAGCAATAGGAATATTTCCAGAACAAACTATCAACGACAAAAATATTTTAGGACCAAAGTATTGAGGGCAAGAACATTTTTGGACTAAACTATAAATTGAGGGCATTTTTTTATCGTTTCACGTAATTTAAGGCATTATTGACCTTTTTTCAAAAAATAAATTACAATATAGCTGCAAAAGAAATAGTCTTAAAATTTGTTCTTACTTTTTTCTTCTTTTCCATATCTATTTAATTTCACACTAAGAAAATGAAATAAGAATATGAAACTCAAATAATGATAAGTTAATAGATTTATAAGGGATATATTTAAAATTTAAATTAACAGTTGAATAAAAGAAGTCACAAATATTCACATCAAATATAGCCCTATATGGATTTTTTAAATAACAAATTAAAAAATTAATCTAAAATTATATTTTCACTTGTTAGACAAAAAGGATATATCTAAGCAATAGACTTTGTTTAAGTAAACATCTTTAATGCTCAAGTAAAAGGAAACAGATTGGTGAAAAGAAGCAAACCTTTTCATCAAAAAGAGGATTTGACCTCTCTTGTATCCATTTATTTAGATCATCTACTTTCACCTCATCATCACATTTGAGAATCGATGTACTCACAAATATTCCCTGTTGGACAAATGTCTTCATTTCAGGGCACTCAATAATAATCACTTCCTTGAGAAATGGAAATTCAAGAGCATGCTCTGTCAGATAGAAATGCCCCAGCTTAGGCAGATTCCGAAGCTTCAACTCTTGCAATCGGGGAAATAAGGTCATGTTTCCTACTCCTTTTGTGATCACTTCTTCCATTGATCGACAGTTTTCTATGTATAACAGTTGGAGATTCAGAAGACCATTGGCCACTGATGGAGACATCAAGTTTCTCAATTTTCCCCAATGCCATACATGCAATGTTTGAAGTTTGGTGA
The DNA here is from genome assembly GCF_019186545.1 of Solanum stenotomum. Taxonomy (NCBI): domain Eukaryota; kingdom Viridiplantae; phylum Streptophyta; class Magnoliopsida; order Solanales; family Solanaceae; genus Solanum; species Solanum stenotomum. The sequence goes on along the minus strand of NC_064286.1, from coordinate 63,492,257 downwards.
AGTAGTCAGTTGGAAGTTGGTGAGAGCATAGAGCACTAATGCTTTCAAGTTTCCAGATTGTTAGCTCTTCCAGGTTGGGACAAGAAACCTGAGAGCTTTGAAGTATCAAACATTGTTCCAGATACAGTCGGAGCTATTGAGTGGAGAAGCCAAAAGTGCTTACACACATTTATTTATATATTTAAAAAAAAGCCATATATATATATATATGATCTTGTTTCATATTTAAAAACGTTTTTTAGTATGTCAAATACATTAGTATTTTTTTCCATTTGGGCCGAGTCTAGAGCGGTAGAGATAACTTTGAAAATCACGCGACATTTTTTAAATTAAAAAATTACTATTATATACTTTTTAATTAAATAAATATAAATTTTTTAACGAAAATGATAAATATGCACCATAAATTAGACGGTAGATGTATATATGCACCAATTTGATTAACAAATAAATATATTATTTATTTTCTTTTTGAACATACACATTCTTTTCCTAATGATATCTTTTTTATTAGCAAATGTTAATTCTACTTCAATTGGAAAAAAATAATACTAAAAAGATTTCTTATTTTATTATAAATATCAAAATAAAAATTAATGGTTGATTTACTATGATCTTATATATAAGATATATATTAACAGTATAAAGGGTACATTTTTAATAGTTAAAATAAAGAAAACAATAATAGAGTACTTTAAAACTAATATCTTTTAATGTCTCCAAAATGCTCTACTTTCAAAGGATCCTCTTTTGAAGAGTCGGAGCAACATAGCCAATTTGGTAATTGTTGTAACTCAATGAATCATCTCTCATTTCTCACTCAGGTATAGAGCAGTAACAAGTGCATATTATCGAGGTGCAGTTGGCGCAATGCTAGTCTATGACTTACTAAAATGCCAATCATTCGATCATATGGCTGGAGGAACTAAGAGGTCACGTGGACAAGAACATAGTTATAATGCTCATCGCAAACAAATGTGATCTAGGAAGTCTTCGAACTGTACCAGTTGAAGATGCTCAAGAATTTGCAGAAAGGGAGAATCTTTTCTTTATGGAAACATCAGCTCTTCAATTCACAAACGTCGAGGGTGCATTCATGACAGTTTTAACAGAAATTTATAAAATCGTTAGCAAGAATACTCTTATTGCAGCTCCGGGAGCTGATTATGGGAAGTCACAATCTTTAAAGGGAACCAGTATCATTGTTCCTGGCCAGGATTCGGATTCTGGTGGGAATAGTGGTGGCTGCTCCGTGTCGTCATGATTTTTTATTGAGTTCTGGAGGTATTTTTATTTATCCGAAATCATAATATAACTGGGAATGAGTTGTGATTTATGTTTTATGTAGAATAGGGAATTGTTGTTGATGAAGTTGATTTAGATAGTTTGTTTAGCTATTTGTGTATACAGTTCATTAAGTTGTTCACTGGGCATCAGGGGCCGAGCTACAACCCTGTCTATGGAAATGGAATGTGACATGTATTTGTGTTTAAAAATTCACTTAATATGTATAAACAATTTATCCAGAATCTACTATGCTTGCTGTTCTAAAATACAACACTCATAAACTCAAAATCCTAGCTTCGTTATAGTTACAAACACACTAGTATGGTGAATGGGAATGATAAAAAGAGCTTGTAAGAGACATTAACCGCAAGGGTCAAGGTCTTGGGAGCCCGAGCACATCAAGATTACAACAATGTAGATCCACCTCTGCTTGTTACCTCCATCACGGTGATGTTTTGATGTTTTACTTGCATTATTACATTGAGTACTTACCAACTTCCTAACTTCTGGCATGACTAGGTTCAGCTTCATCGTCATCACTAGCTTCTTGTTCCTGCAGGAAACAGAGAATGCTAAAGAAGAGAGAGATGACTAACTTATTAAGTTAAAGAAAGTTGACGAACTATCTAAAACCGAAAGAGAGCAATAGTAGAACCTAATTAGAATGTGTAGCAATTAGTTATATAGCTAGCGGAATAAGACATACCTTGTTATTGAACCTCTGCTGTATTAATTTATTCAGATCATCTACTTTCAGCTTCTCATAGATCACCCATTCTAGATTCTGTGTACTCATAGATATTCCTTGTTGGACAAACGTCTTCATTTCAGGGCAGCGATTAATATGCACTTCCTTGAGAAATGGAAATTCAAGAACATGCTCTGTTCGAAATAAATGCTCCAGCTTAGGTAGATAATTAAGATACAGCTTTTCCAATCAGGGAAATAAGGTCATGATTCCTTCTCCTTTTGTGATCACTTCTTCCATTGATTGACAATTTGTTATGCATAACACTTGGAGATTCAGAAGACCTTTGGCCACTGATGGAGACATCAAATTTCTCAATTTTCCACAATGCAATACTTCCAATGTTTGAAGTTTGGTGAAGTAGTCAGTTGAAAGTTGGTGAGAGCATAGAGCACTTATGCTGTTAGACGAATAAATATGTAGCACTTCCAGATTGGGACAAGAAACCTGCGAGCTTTGAAGTATCAAACATTGTTGCAGATAGAGTTGGAGCTATTGGAACAAAACTAGGTTACACACATTTATTTATACTAGTCCTCGGAATGTGCGTTGCACGTTTGTCCCCTAATTGACATTAGAAAAGTTAATTAATTTATATAAGTAAATATATCATAGTGGAGCGTACATATATTCATCGCTAAGTTCAAAGCTAAGTCTAAGTTTCTTGAACTATATACAGGGCCGTCTTAACCCCTAGGCCACTAAAGCAATCGCTTGGGGCCCCATATTTTTTGGGGGCCCCATTTTTTTTACTTATAAATGTTATTTAAAAAAAAAAAAATAAATAAATAAATATATATATATATGTACTATGAGTGCTATGATTTCTGCTTAGAAAATTGCATATGAAGTGAATATAGAACCTGAATTTCGTAAAAAAATATTTGATGAAAATAATGATAACGAAATCACAAAGTCCCTTGAAACTAGAGTTGATTACTTAAGATATCTATATATATATATATATATATATATATATATATATATATATATATATAGAGAGAGAGAGAGAGAGAGAGAGTAGATCAAGCTATTTTTTTCACTTCAAAATAGATTTGAACCAATTGAAGCATATGAAAATATTTTGTGTTTCTTATTTAGTGATAAATTGAGATCACTAGATGATGAGAATTTAAAAAAACATTGTCTTAACCTTGAACTTTAACACATAATAGTTATTCTGTTATTGATAGTTTAGATTTATTTTTTGAATTGAAAGTGTTAAGAGAAATAATACATGTAGAAGATAATGATCTAATGAAAATGCGCAATCAAATCAAAGACTTGATTCTTTTCCAAATACACATATTGCTTGTAGAATTATGTTAACAGTTTCTCTAACTGTTGCCACAGCCAAAAGAAGTTTTTTGAAACTAAAATTGATTAAATTTTATTTAAGATCAACATGTCTCAAGAGAGATTGAATGGATTGAGCTATATTATCAAATGAAAAGGAAATATTAAAACAAATCGATTATAAAACAATAACTAATGATTTTGCATCTAAAAAAACTAGAAAAGTAGATTTTAAATAAAAGTATATATGATAAAAAAAAAAATATTAGGGCCTCTCCCTTAAATTTCGCTTTAGGCCCCCAATCTTGTTGAGTCGGCCCTGACTATATATTAAAGGATTTGTATATAAAAAATCAACTATGAATTCTAATACAATAAAATTCAACGTAACATTTGCACTAATTTTTACTTTACATTATTTTTATTTTATTTTTACTTGTGCACTAATTTTTGTATCTCTCTATATTAGTTAAGTACATGGATTTTATAAACATTTGAGATTACATATAAAAATGAAAAAGTACAAACATGTTGTTTTAAAAAGATAAATGATTACCAAACAACGAAAAAGACGTAACTATAAATCTTTATCAAAGATTTACTCTTTTACGGGTCTAGTTGTGAAAATATTCTGGGGGATTTAACATGCTTACCCTCAAAACAATTAATTATATATATAAATTGGGATTAGCTTGATTATATTTATATCCTAAAGATAGAAGAAATGAAGAATATAAAAATATAGTAATCAATTACGAAATTATATTTAAAAACTCAAAAAGATGGAGATATGAAAAATAAAAATTCACTTACAACTTCATATTGGAGGATATTCATCTTGTAACTATGATAATTTACATATTTCTCAACAAAAAGAAGATGAATGTATATGCATGAAATTTTAAAGAATACAAATAAATGAATCAGTAAGAATTCTTACAATTACAAATTATTAATGAAAATTTTACAAATGATGTAGACTAACCTAATGCAGAATGAAAGATGAGCACAAATTTGGATGAAAGAAGGAAATATAAATAATGTTGTGTGAGTGTCTTTGATAGACTCTTCATTACCCCACTTAGCTTACAAATTAAAATTGAAGGTTATTAGACTCCTCATTACCCACATTTAAGAACTTGCATTAAGTCGAGGTACATGAATATATGATTGTATTAAGTCGAGCTACATGAATATATGATTGCATTAACATCTTGGTTGATGCATGAATTTAAATATAACTATTACTTAATATTTAATTAAATAAATAGATTTAGGGGTAAGATAAGGGCAAAATGGTAATCCAACTTTGAGGTGATATATATATTATATATATATATATATATGATATTTTTAATTAGCCAAATATATATAAAAAAAAGTTGTATATGATCTCGTTTCATATTTAAAAAATGTTTTTTAGTATCTCAAACATATTAGTATTTTTTTTTCCATTTGGCTGAGTCTAGAGCGGTAGAGATAATTTTTGAAAGCCACATGACATTTTTTAAATTAAAAAATTACAATTATATATTTTTTTAATAAAATTAAATATAAATTTATTAACGAAAATGATAAATATGCGCCAATTTATTAACAAGAGGTATATTTGCTCAAAATCGCAAAACTGAGCAATATATATGCCCATTTTCTCTTAATTCAATGAATAATTTGGGTTTCACTCGTTTGTAAATTCTGTTAAAATCTAATGTTTATTTAAATTTTTTTTTAAGAAATAATAAGATATTTATTTTTCTTATCTTATTTATTGACCTTCTTTAGTTATTGAATTACAATTTTTTTGAAAAACGAACAATAACATTTTTTAGCACGTTTAATTCCAGTAAAACAATTGCGAGAACAGAAAAGCAATTTTTTCTCTTAATTGCTACTGTACATTTAAAATAACAATCATTTATTATTTCTTATTAAATTATAAGCAATGTTACTGTAAGTTTTAATTTTAATTTGTCAATTGCACTATACGTTTTGTTGACACCCAATTTTGACCCTCCCCGATAGTAATTAATTCCCGAGCTTCTTAAAATTCTAAACAATTTGAAATAATTAGCTTTATAAAATTCAAAATAATTTTCAAGTCATTTTAAGTAGTTTTGTCATTTTTATAAATTTTAAAATAATAAACATGATTATTATATAATTATGTGTCTAATTAGTATATTTTACGAATGTTCGAAAATTATCTCGAAAGGATTTTAGCTTTATTTAAATATTTGGTTATTTAGTTGTTTATATTGTTAAAGTAATTAGTTTATAATTAAGTTAATTATTTTATTTCATTAAGATTAAGAAGCTCGTTAATTAAGTAATATTAATTCGTCTTATTTAATTTGTAGTCGAATTCACTAGTTTATTAAATTTGGCTAATTTTTAAATCCGATAGAACTTTTTCCTTTAAACCAAATCAAGCCATTTGCCAACCCCCATAACCCATTTTATTTTTTTTCCAATTCCAAATACCCATTTTCCAGCAGCCCAAATCAACCCAACAACCCCTCTTTTCATTTAGCCCAACTCCTTTTCAATAATTCTATTTTCCTCCAATTAGCAGCCCATTCTTTCAATAATTCCTTAACCCAAGCCCAACCAATACAATGCAATAACATTCAAAACTAATACATACAACATCACCAGCAACGTGCAGTACCAAGCGACCCCACTTCATTCTTCTTTATTTTTGCTCACAACAATAGCAAAACACCCCCGACCCCTGCGTCTCCTTCACGCGAAGAAACCCAGAAAATCCCCCAACGTTAACATCCAACTCCGACGTCCCTATCCTCATTTAATACCGCAGCAAGCAGCTAGCACGCGCCCTGCCCCCCTTTCCCCTTTCGGAATGAGTCAAAACCTCAAGGAAAAGGTGCTTGTCCAAATCGGTGAAAGAATTCGAATTTTGAATTCGGGATTGACCCCAAATTTCTACCCGAATTCCCTCCAAAACCTACCCGAATTTTCCCCTTTATAACGTCTTTTATGTTCATCTGGAGGGGAAGGGATTTTTTTTTTTGGAAGAAATTCTTCAGTTGGAAAATTCATGTTAGAGAAAATATTGGAAAATAGCTAGTGTTTAAAGAGGAAGCAATACACTCAAGCGAAAACTTCTTGAAGTCATTTTGGTTCAGTTTTTGCTCCCGCTTGCTGCGTTATGTCCACTCAAATTCCGTCGGAACCTCGCGTAGTGGTGGAAGCTCTTTTGTAATCAGTTTGTTCCTGTCCCGATTCGCTGCTCATCAAAAGGTATACGGCTCTTAACTCCTTCTTTACTTAGTTTCCGGTTCTTGCTGCTGTTTTTTTTTTTCTGAAATTTTCAAGTTGTATGTCGTATCTGCTACTGTTTTGAGTTCTTGGATTGTGCTCATCACTGTTCGTTTTGGTTATCTACTTGATCGTTTGTCGGGTTATTTCAAGTGAGCACTTCATTTTTCTTTCTCCATGGTGCATATGCCCTATTTCCAGCTTTTCTCTGCAAAGTTTGACTTCTATTGTTCAACTTTTATCCCTCAAAGTGTTGTATTTTGGAGTTTCGTATGCCATGTCGTTATTTGAGAACACTTGAGCCTTATGCATCCTAAACTCTTTTAACTCATTATTTCTAGATTAATGTTTGAATAGGTTGAGATAGGATACATCCTTAACTTGAAGAATATGGTTGCCCGTTTGTTTAAATAGGGGTCTGATTTCATCCACTTTATCTTCAAAATCTGATCCGTGTCATCTCTGTTTTAAAGTGAATCTGTCGTAGTAATTTTTCTTCCCTAAAAATCCCTCCCGTTTGGTTTTGCCATTTGATGTATATTTAGAGTTAGATTTAAATTGTAATATTTACTTTGAGTCATGAATTTCTATGTGGATTGATCGCCTAAGTTAGAATATGGAAACTCATATGTGGCGCTCCTATTTGTTGAACCCGTTTGCTATTACCGGTCACGTCGTAAGTTATTATGATAAACAATTTCAACCTGCTGCATTAGTCCTAATTTTCTCTGTCAGTACCTTTGTTATATGTCTATATTCTCAACATGTGTGCGAGTTCATTCCGTTCAAAGGCATCCGTCTAAGTTTGGACAATGTTTGGTCAGTAGCCTGGTTACTTTTCCTCTAGTGATCTTAGTTGGATTATTAATAAATTATTATTTTTAGATTTTGATTAGTGTTGATCTCATTCATGTTATTGCCTACTGTCAAGTTTTCTTTGGGAATAATGATTTTCCATTGTAAATTGAAATTGTTTTATCTCATGATCTAAATCATGCTTGGGTTATTTTTGTCTTTTAAAAATATTTGATATTTGAACAATAGTGCATGGTTTTCTTTTTTTACTTGATGCTTTCCGTTATGGCAATGATCTTTTACTTATTTTCTTTTGTTTCGTAAATGTTACATGTGAATGCCGTTGGAATCCATCGGACTCCCTCTCTTTGCATTTCGCGGATTGGGCCTTACAAGCTCAATTCTATATATTTCTATTGAGTCCAAAAACAGCTGGGGTACAGGTCGGGACATGACAAATATGGGCTGGACATTCAAAACAAAAAGGGGCTGGTATACACTGGTATACATATTTTGTATACATGCTATACATGTCAAAACGCAACAAATGCAAGGCCAAAAATTAATACAGGTGTTTTGGAAGTTGAGTTAGGTTGTATACATTTGGTATACAGTCTTATATACAAAAAAAATGGGCTGGATTCATGCGATATAGACTGGTATACAACTAGTGCATACAAAAACGGGAATTGAGCCTAAGCCCCAAAATTTCAGCGAATTTGGCCCAAATTCAATTTCTCTCTACTCTTTAATTATTTAGTTATGATTATTTATTATTTATTGTGTGTTGACTCTAACTTTTAAATTGTTAACTAACCCAATTAAATTCCCCAAACGATAAGTTAATTTCTTTACATTGGTTTACCTTTAATACATTCTTATATTTGTTTTCGTATTCATTTTATATTACTAATCAAATATATTGGCCATATTTCATTTTAATTAAATCTTGCGTTTTTAAAAAGGACATGTTTTGAATGCCCCTTCCTTTAATCATTTTGCTTGTTTAAATGGTTTTAAGTTAACACTTTTCTCAAATGAACTAAAATAAAATAAAATTGTGTGTGTTCTCTTTTTATCAATTGATTTAAAATGGTCTCACGCCTTAATTGGTTCAAATTATTATCTTAAAAAATGAATTAAATAAATTTTAATTAATCTAGTTTTATTGAAATTCTAATTACTTGTATCACAAGTCCAATGTGTCATTTTGAATTTTTTTTCTCTAAAAAAGAAAAATGTGTCGTTTATCTAATTATTTTCTCAAAATTAATTAAATATTGTAATTTATTTAAATATTCTTATGTTAAATTTCTCAAAATTAGTCAAAGTCAATTTAGTCAAATTGCCGGTCAACCGCAAGTTAGCGGGCATTCCGAGGGCGTAACACCTTCTCGGAATGTATATTGAACTTCGAACCCGTTTTCAATTGATTTTATCTGTTTAAATCTTTTTGAAAACCGTAAGTATTTTTTCTTGATTTTTTACTTAAAATTAAGTGGCAACTCTGTCCTTTTGGAAACCCGATTTCTCTTAAATCATAAGTTTAATCGGTTTTTCGAAAACTAAGTCATTTTTTCCTTTTACATATTTTTAAAATAAAACACGTTTTAAATAGCAATCTTTTACTACATTAAAAGGAGTAATAAAAAAGATGCACAATAGCGATCTTTTATTATTTTAAAAAAAATATTTCAACAAAATTCAATAAAATAGCTAAATTGAGCATTCTTTTATTTTTTTTAAAATTAGTTTAAAATGAAATTGTATTTCAACAAAATTTAATGAAGAAATTATTTAAATTAGTTGGATGACTTTCTAAGTAAAATATCATTAGTTCAGTGACTTCCAAAGTGAAATATCAATAGATGAGTGACTTTTGAGTGATAAAACAAAATTGAGTGATTTTATAAGTAAACTACTCAAAGTTGAGTGACTTTCTAAGTAAACTAGTCAAATTTGAGTGACCATTTGAGATATTAGGTACAATATTATCTCTCATATTGGTCTTCTTGACTAATAATTGTACTATTGTTGACACCCAATTTTGGACCTCCACAATATAAATTAATCATCGAGCTTCTTAAATTCCAAACGACTTGAAATAATTGACTTTATAAAATTCAAAATAATTTTTTTCAAGTAGTTTTGTCACTTTTTTTTTATATAATTTTAAAATAATATATATGTTTTATATAAATTTTATATAATTAGTACAGTTTATGAATTTTCGAAAATCGTATCAAAAAGATTTTAGTTTTGTTTAAATAGTTGGTTAATTGGTTTAGTTAATTAATATTTATATTTTTGAGTTATTAGTTTATAATTAAGTTAATTATTTTATTTCGTTAAGATTAAGAAGCTCGTAATTAATTGTATTAATTCATCCTATTTAAATTCTAGCCGAATTCACTAAATTAACTCAATTCGACTAACTTCTTAATTTCCTTTGACCATAATTGCAATTCATGTAGCCATTACAAATCTAACCAATTTTCTCTCCTCACCTTAAACCCCTTTCCAGATCAATTTGTGTGAAAATTTGGGCCATTTTTTCCTTAGCAGCGATCAGCAACACACAATTCAATATCCCCAGCCCAATAACAATGCAATCAGTAGCCCACCAACAATACCAACCCATACCAAATCAATATACATACATCAATAGCAACCCAATTCCAAATGACCCACCCGAGAACAACAACAGCAAACAATACCCGACCCCAGACCCCTGTACTTCGTTCTTCTTCCCACAAGAACCAGAAACGAAACCCAGGAATCCAGCAGAAAATTGCGAACCCGACCCATCTCGAGCAGTCCAGAATCGCGACCCAGCCCAGCGATTCCAAGCACCAGCCACACGGCGTCAATTCCATTAGACGGAAAGCAGTAGCGGCCTCTACGCGTACAGTACCAGTACACAGGTCGCCTTGTCGTCTTCTCCACTTTCCTCGACAAACAGTACGCATAGTACTATTCCTGCCTCGCTCCTTCGTCATTGCCGTAGCCAGGTGGAGTGATCTCCTTGACTCGATCGTCCTTCACTCAAGATCAAATGGTCGTGATTTTCATTCCGTTGAAGATTGGTAAGATTTACAGCTCCTCAAACGTTATCTCTTAAGAGCTTTTGAATATCGAAATTCAAAATCCATCCTAAATTCCACCCAAAATCTGTCCTTATTCTTCCCTATTTAAAGCCTCTCATTCTCTTCATTCGGGAGGTTAGAGATAGAGTTGGAAAATATAGGAGGTCCACTAATATACAGAGAGAATAAGGTTAGAAGAACAAAGAAAAGAAAGGACTAGAGACCTTACATACGAAGACAAAACATATACATGCATAGAAATGCATACATAATAGGAAAAGAGATGCTACGGGGACTTGGAGTCTAGATTTCGGGTTTGCTTTCTCTTTCTCTCTTCCTCGGAGCTCGCCGGAGTTCATCTATTGGTGGTGGAATTGTCTCCAGCAGCTCGAGTTCCAAGTTCGCTGCCCGAAAGAAGGTAACACTCCTCTCTCGCTAGATTTCTCTTCATTTCTTCTCTTATCTCGTTCGGTTAATGTTTGAAAATCTCTATTCTGTGGTTGATCTCATTGATGTGTGTCGTTGAGGTTTTGGGTAGCTTGAATATGTTGTGTTTATATTTCTTATGCTACTTCATGATCTAGTTTCAATGTTGAGTGTTTGCCGTTTTGGCTTTTTAGTGCTGTTGATTCTGTATTTGATCTTCTTGGAATTTATGTTGTTGTTTTCCTCATTTATTTTTGAATGCCGAATCTGCCTTCTCATGTTTACAGTCTTCAATGATAAGTCGTTATTCACATAGGTTTAAGTTTCAAGATCAACTGATATGGTTAAACATATGTGGCGTAGTCACATTCTTATTTTGACATCTTATTTTCTCTATTGTTAAATACCATGGAATCACTTGCTATTTAGCTTAGTACTTTATCGTGTTAGGTGTTACTGTTATATAGTTTCATACTCCAATTATACTTTGTTCCTTCTGCCTCTTTGTGATCATGATTGCTTTATTTTGTTATGGTTCTTCTGTTAAACCTAAGTGTGCTTAGTTGCAATTGATTTTTCTTTAGGAAGTTTTAAGAAGTGATGCTATTCTACCATGTTTTTTTTTTTAGTTGTTGTTTACCCATTTTTTTTCCTTTTTAGGACTCTATAAATTCATTCAAATTTTAAAATTTGTATAAAAATTTCACTATGATGATTGGGATATTTAGTTTGTTTTCAGTTTGCTCTAAATTTATCTTATTATGCCATCTCTCAATTTGTCAATTATCCAATGTTTTCTAATTGCTTAGACCTCTTATTATGTATTAGTGTTGTGGAAATTTTCTTGTGCTACTTGTCCCTGCCTTGTGATTATTTTTCCCTTTGTTCTTCAAATGGCTTAAGTTGATTAGATTATGTGAAGATGTGTTTAACGAATCAATGCCCAGGTTTCAAATTTGATGATTTTAATCTTTAGTTGTTTGTTTTGTCTACTATTATTTTGATTGATATACTTCGCATTAAGTGGGTTCTTGTCGTGATTAAATGTCGTATGAGATATTTTGTTTCCTTGTAAGGTTTAAAGCTCGGAGTAATAAATTTTGTGTTTATCCAATTTGCTGATGTCTTCTATATCTTATGCTTTTTTTTTTTATCATGTATATCTTTTGTGTTTGCATGTGAATCCCGTCGAGTGAGTCCACTGGGCCCCTCCATTTCTCCGGTGCATTTTAGTTTTTGAGCCAAGGAGGTTCAAATCTCGTTTTATCAAGGAACAGGTCCCTAAAAGTCGGTGTACAGGTCTCGGAGCAGAAAAAGAATCTGAATACGCATGATATACAACGATATACATCAGCCATATATGCTGTATATTGCATTGAAAATGGGCTAAATAGCCTCAAAATTTCAGCTTCGTATTTTGCTATTATTGGGCCTAAGCCCCTTCTATTTAATTATTATCTTGTTAGTTTGTAGGATAGGTGAAAATAGGGTCAAAGGCCCAAACAAAGTCAATTTCAAAACTAGTCCAGGACAGGTACTAAATATTGGGCCTTTGGTCCCAAAACAGAAATTAGGCCCAAGTACTGGCCCAGGCGGACAGAACCAGACTTGGGCCCAAATCTTTCTTCCCTTTATTTGCTCGTTTATTTGTTATTGTGTTTTATTTGTTTAATTAATTTTAAGGTTCTTCTCTAATTCAATTCCCCAAAAGATGAACCAACTATATCTTTTAAAATAAAACTAAAAACAAGTCTATTTTATTTTACTTGACTTTAAAATATCTAGTACTTAAGTAATATCCTTATGTTATCTCTCTTTCCCATTAAAAACATTTTTCAAGTGTCAAGTGTTGTCTCTTCAAATAGAGTTTGCTTTTATTTTAAAAACAATTAGCCAAATAGTTAATTATCGGATAACCGCATGTTAGCGGGCATTTTGGGTGCTTTCAAACCCTTCCCGAAATGCTAATATGAACCCTGAACCCCTTTGAATATTTTCATTAGATTTCTGTTTTAATCTTTTGAAAAAAATGGTTTTCTTGATTTTTCTCAAAAAATTAAGTGGCGATTCTTAAACCAGTCATTTCTATATTTTTTTTAAAATAAAACAACTATTTCATTATAACTCTCACCCACCCCATAAACTTATATATATTGGTCTTTAATTTCTATTATTAATAAAAAAATTAATATATTTTTTTGACATTCTTCTAATCATAAAATGATATATATTTTTTAATATTTCAAGTATTTTTTTTGTACTATTTAATTTATTTATGTACAAAGAATAATTACTCATCACTTACCTCTCTTTAATTTTTACTTTTAATAATAGTCATAACATATTTTAATTTTATGAAGATTGACATTAAAAAATATTCTCTTTTATTCATCAAATTAATTTGTAAATTAACTAACATGTAACAGATTGAAAAAGAAGCACACGGGGTAAAAAAACATTTCATTCTCAAGTCTTTATTTTCATTTCCTCTAGTTTACCTATATAAATTCATATTTAGTTTCATGAAGATTTTCATTCAAGATTATATTTTCTTCTTTATTATATTAGTTTGTGAATTAACTAACATGCAACAAAAAAGAAGTACATGAAAGTAAGAAGTATTTCATTTTCAAGTTTTTTTTTTTTTCATTTTTATATATTTTGGATGTGCTTTTTTAATATTTTATTTATGTATGTATTACCATTCTCCAAGCAAGTATGATAAATAATATTTTTGTAATAATGAATAATGTGTCGTTAGTATGTGATTGTGCTCTCAAACAGTCAGTTTGTGACTGACACTAACTTTATAATTATATAATATAGTTTGATTATAATATTTGAATAGATTTCAAGAGATGATGAATATTTATTATTATTATAATAATTATTATTATTTCTTTGTATAATTGAAAAATGGTTTGCACATATATATATTTTATAGATTATATTTCTTTTTTTAAAATCACAATTTTTTAATTGGTAGGATATTTAATTTATTCATAATTATTCAATTGGTATTACATATGATGAAGAGTTTGACATATGTAACAAAATATGGTGGTGGATCGACTTGCAGAGAAAGATAGAAGAAGAGAATCTTTTTGAAGCATAATTATTAATTAGCAATTACTTTTGCTAGATTTTTTTTATTTTGACTTATATTAGTAACTTAGCTATTTTTGCTAGAATTTGTTTTAATTATATGAAGTCATTCTTTTTCTGATGCATGTATAACAATCTATTTTCGTCACTAATTTTTTTGTTTGAAATATTTTTAAAATTTTTGTGCAGTCACCAGTCATTTATTTTTTGTTCTTTTTTTTTTAATTTTCCCCTCCCCCTTATTTTCACATTTATCTATTTATTTTTACCAATAAAATCAATGCATAATTATTAATGTCTAATAACATTATAAATTCAAATTATTTGTAACTCATATCTTTGGTAGGAAATAGTCTACTCACTAAGTTGTGGTAGAATGGTAACTACTATTTCTTTTTTAACCAAATATTTCAAGTTCAAGTAACATACCTTTGGTAGGAAATATTTTACCCCCAAAATGAAACGTGTGAATTCAAATATCAAACATCAGGCGTGTAACCTAAAAGAAATTTGCACATCTTTGAGGTACTACTATTAACTCTCGTCACATGGACATGTACTATTTTGAAAGCGACTAAACAATAAACACATGTTTACCTTTTAACACCAACGACTAATTTACATGTTAAAAATTGAGGCACTTGAATTTGTAGTTTCTACATAAAATAAGTTACTTTTTGGAAACATTTTTATAAAAATTAGTATAATATTATATACATAAAATAAGTAATTTTTTGGAAACATTTTCACTAAATTTTTTAGTTACAAGGAAGCAAATGTAGAGTGAAAATAGGTTGAGACTTGAGAGTAAATGAATAGAAGAGAGGAAGTTGAAAGTTCATAATTGCTCGGCTTTGGGTTGGGTACTACTATTAAGTATTAACTCTATCTGGCATGGACCTCTACTATTTTGGAAGTGGCTAAACAATTTACACATAATAGTACTATTCCATAATAACTCTCATCCACCCCAAATATTTTTTTCGATGAAAAAATAAAGATATAATACATAAATATATCATTTAATTTTATTTCAGGAGATCACATCTATGCCTTTTAATTTTGGATGTACATAAGTAAATACTTAAATTTATATACAATTGAACAAGTAGACACACATGTTTTACTTGACATAATACACGTAGCACGTTAGACACAAAATTGTCATATAGGATGTCAAGTAAGAGGAATGTGTTTATTTGTTCAATTTTATATAAATTTAAATGTCTACTTGTACACACTCAAAGTTGGACGACAGATATGTTAGTTGAAACCAAGTTGAAAGTTGTGGTAGAATGATAATTAGTATTCTTCTTTAACCAAATATTTCGAGTTCAAGTAACATGCCTTTGGTAAGAAATATTTTATCCGTGTGAATTCAGGTACCGGATATGAGGTGCAAAACCCAAAAGATATTTGCACAGCTTTGGGGTACTAGGAATTAATTTCCACTTAATATACTTTTTTCTTATTTTTTATTTTAGTGGTGTACTGGTGTTTTAAAATGAAACATCTAGGAACAAGTTTGTCATCAAATTGTTGACTTGATTCCATCCACCTAATACTACTCCATTACTCTCATCCACCTCCACAATTTTCGATTTTTTTCCAATGATTAATTTAAATTTATTATTTTGATGGTCAAATTGATTTATGTTTCACTAATATTTTTATAAAATTTATTATAGATGATCCAATTTTTTCTTCAAATACAAAAACTAAATTACAATATAGGTGAAAAAATAGTTTTAAATTTTAATATAACCACAAAAAAATAGTTTTAAGTTTTTTTCTTACACTAAGGAATGAAAGAAAAAAATTAAATAAGAATAAGAAACTTAAATAATTATAATCAAAGAAGTCAAAAAATAATTTATGTATGAAAGAGATTAAAATATACCTTAAACTTTGCTAGAAGAATCATATATACCCCTAAATGATTTTAAAAAAAAACTGGTTCTCAAATGTGAACCATCTCAATTAGTATAAACTTTTCAAATCAGTATGGAGTAGATTGTATTAACAAATGTATGTAATGAATAATTAAAATCGAGAGGGGAAAGTACAAGCTCAAATTGATGAATAATTCGCGAATATCTAATAATATGAAATGTCATGAATAACCTTGAAGTTGAGGCTGAAGATATTTAAGTCAGAATTCAATGTCAGAAATTCCATTCTTGCCAGATGAATAAACATTCTTTTGATAAATTTCACTCATATATGAATTATCTATCAGTTACAGAAGAGAGAAAATTTCTATATTTATTTCAACAGACAATAAATATAAGCTTTTCACTTGGATCTAAAAGACAAAATGAATGATAACATGATTTTATAAATTATTTAAGAAAACACACCAATTTCACTTATGTACCCTCAAATAGGAATATGATATGTGAAAGCGCTACTGTCCAAATTCTTGACAATTTCACTTATGTACCCTCCGGAGAAGGTTGTTGATGCTGATTTTGTTGTTGCTGCAATGGTGGTGCATTATTAAATGGACCATCTACTGGTAAATCTGGTTCAAAGACCGATGAGGAATATTTATAACCCAAGACTATTTCATCGAGTACTTTATTTATTGCCTTCCTAGTTTCGGAGTCATAGGCACTAACTTCGGCTTCGTTGCCATTACTAGTTTTTTGTTCCTGCAGGAAACAGAGTAAGTTGATGCTTTACATTTCTAATTGGAAGTATTAATGCAAGTAAAAGAAAGTTACTCCAAGTGACAAACAGAAATAACTATCTGATTTGGTTTTGTTTCTTTAGAAAAAAAAGAAAGAAAGAACTATCTGAATATTACTTAGTACTTAATAGCACTTAGTTAAAACGGAAAGAGCAAGGGTGTATTAATGCATAAGACAAATACAGTTTGTTAGTTATTAAGTGGCACAAGACAAACCTTACAATTAAACGCCTTCTGTATCACTTTATTGAGATCATCTACTTTCACCCCAAAATCATGGTTCACCCTTTTGAGACTTGGTAGCTTCAGATTCATCGCCGTTGGTAGCTTCAGATTCATTGCCATCAGTAGCTTCAGATGCATGGCCATCACTAGCTTCAGATTTGTCGCCATCAGTAGCTTCAGATTCATGGTCATCACTAGCTTCAGATTTGTCGCCATCAGTAACTTCAGATTGATCACCCTCATTAGCTTCAGATTTGTCACCATCAGTAACTTCAGATTGATCACCATCATTAGCTTTAGATTCGTCACCATCACTAGCTTCAGATTGATTCTGGGAGAAGAGAAGAGAGCTGACTAGCTTAGTAAGCACAAAATTTACTTGAAAGCTAAAAGACTATATTTGCTGATACTTCAGATTTATAATTGGAAATATTTGGGGACAGGTAAAACGAAGTTGCTTCAATTGAAAAATATAAATAACTATCTGAATATTACTATTACTATTAAGTTAAGACGGAAAAAGAACTAGAGTTAATTAGTTATACAGCAAACAGCACAAGACAAACCTTAAGATTAAACCTCTGTTGTGTCCATATATTCAGATCATCTACATTCACCATATAACCATTGTTCAGCACTTCGAGACTCGGTGTACTCACAGATACTTCTTGTTGGACAAACGTCTTCATTTCAGGGCATTCATCAATCGTCACTTGTCTGAGCAATGGAATTTCAAGAGCACACTCCGTCAGAAAGAAATGCCCCAACATAGGCAGCCTGCGGAGCTCCAGCTTTTCCAAGTGGGGAAATAAGGTCATGATTCCTTCTGCTTGTTGTTCCTCTTTTGTGATCACTTCTTCCATTGATTGGCAGTCTTTAATATCTAGTATCCGGAGATTCGAAGCACCTCTAGCCACTGATGGAAACATCAAGTTTATTAATTTTCCACAATTCGATACATACAACATTTCAAGTTTGCTGAAGTTGGCCTTAGAATTGAACATCACTTTATTGAGATCAACTACTTTCATCTCATCATCATTGTTCACACTTTTGAGACTTGGTGTATTCATAGATATTCCATGTTGGACAAATGTCTTCATTTCAGGGCAGTCATCAATCTTCACTTCTCTGGGAAATTGAAATTTAAGAGCATGCTTCGTCAGAAAGAAATGCCCCCTCTTAGGCAGCCTTTGAAGCTTCAGACTTTCCAACAGGGGAAATAAGGACTGAGTAGTCTTGATTTCTTCTCCTCGTTCCTCTTCTGTGATCACTTCTTCCATTGACTCACAACTTTTTATCTTTAGTTTCCAGAGATTGAGAAGACCTCTGGCCACTGATGGAGACATCAAGTTTCTCAATTTTCTGCAACTATCTACTTCCAATTTTCCAAGTTTGCTTAAGGAAGTTGGAAGTTGGTGAGAGAATAGAGTACCTATGTTGTTAGCCTTTTGAATAGATAGCTCTTCCAGGCTGGGACAAGAAACCTGCAAATGTTGAAGGCCTTGTTTTTTGTATAAGGGATGAAAATGCAACATCTCTTCAAGTGCAAATCCAAAAATGAACCATATATCATCTTACATCAAGGTAACAACAAGTGAAAAACTAAAAAATGTTGCTTTAAGTGACGAACAAAAATAACTATCTGACTATTACTATACTATTTACTAGTTAAAATTGAAAGAGAGAAATAATTAGTTATACAGCTAGCAGCACAAGACAAAGACAAACCTTAGAATTGAACATCACTTTATTGAGATCAACTTCTTTCGCCTCATCATCATTGTTCACACTTTCGATACTCAGCGTGCTCACAGATCCCTGTTGGACAAACGTCTTCATTTCAGGGCAGGAAACAATGTTCACTTTTCTGAGAAATGGAAATTCAAGAGCACACTTTGTCAGAATGAAATGCCCCAGCTTAGGCAATCCTTCAAGCTCCAGTTCTTCCAATAGAAGAAATAAGGGCTCATTAGTCATGATTTCTTCTCCTTGTTGTTCCTCTTCTATGATCACTTCTTCCAATGAATCACATTATTTTATATTTAGTCTTCGGAGATTCTGAACACCTCTGGCCACTGATGGAGACATCAAGTTTCTCAATTTATGACAAAAATATATAACCAATGTTTCAAGTTTATTGAAGTAGGCAATTGGAACTTGGTCAGAACACAGAGCACTTATGCTTTCACCCCCAATGATAGAAATCACTTCCAGGTTGGGACAAGAAACCTGCATAAATGAATCATATCTCATCTTAAATCAAGCTTGGATTATTTGATTCATGAATTTCACGTAAACCCAGTGTTTAAGGATAGATCCAAATATGCTCTAAAATGGGTTAATTTCATGTATTATGTATACACTACAACAAAAAAAAATATTTAGTGGCAACAAAGTTTTCTTTTAGCGTCAATAAATATTGATGGAAAAACATTTAGTGATAATTGAGTTAATGTCATTGCATCCAAAAGTTGCTAAAACCTTTAGTGTTGGTTATAAATACTCTTATACTCATATTATATTATTACCGTTAAATATAATATAGCGAAAATTATATTATTGGCACTAAATAATTACAGAAAAATCATTTATATGTTTGTACGAAGTGATAGTCGGTGAACTTTACTCACTTGTCCTCTGCAAGGATAAAGTCATGAAAACTATTTTTTTGTATCATTAATGTTTACCTATTTAAAAGGGATAAGACACAAATACCCATAGATTATGACCCTAGTTAAGTTTAGATGTGTCTCTGAAATTTCAGTCATAGTCTAGGAAGTACATGTGCCTTATTCCTTAACTTATCCTTAAACCTTTGTTATTAGTACAAGGGAAAATGCATAAGTACCCCCCCAGCCTATGCCCGAAATCCCAGAGACACACCTAACCTTTACTAAGGTCCTATTACCCCCCCGAACTTAATTTATCCATAATATTCTACCCCTTTTCGGCCTACGTGGCATTATCCTCGAAAAAAATGTCAACATGCGTTGGGCCCACAAGACAGTGCCACGTAGGCCAAAAAGGGGTAGAATATTACATATAAAATAAGTTCGGGGGGGTAATAGGACCTTAGTAAAGGTTAGGTGTGTCTCTGGAATTTCGGGCATAGGCTGGGGGGGTACTTATGCATTTTCCCTTAGTACAAATATAAATACAACGATTTTGATTTATGAGTACAAATGTACAATGATGTTCCAACTTCTTAAACCCACATATATAGCAACACTTAATTTTTTTTAAAAAAAAATTATAAAAGGAATGCTGGGATAAAAATAGCAACACTTAAATATTATTTGAACTATTCTGTTTTCTCCTTCAATTATTTATTATTTTCTTAAATATTCACCTTCATAACTCAAATCTAGTTATTTATTACTCATCTTAATATCCATAACTTTCATATTTTTCATATTCTTAACTTCCAAATATTTAATTTAGGGAGAAGGCACAAGTACCCCCTAGACTATGACTGAAATCCCAACAACACACCTTAACTAAACTAAGGTCCTATTACCCCTCGAACTCATTTTTATTGTAATCTTATACACTTTTTGGCTTATGTGGCACACTGCGTGACTCCAAGTAGTTGAGACGCGTGGGAGATGTTTGGATGCCACGCAAGTTAAAAAGGTGTACAAAATTACAAAAAAATAGGTTCGAGGGGGTAATAGGACTTTAGTTTAGTTAAAGTGTGTTTCTGAGATTTTGGTCATAGTCTAGGGGGGAAATTGTACCATATCCCTTTAATTTATAACTTTAAGATATCTTTTGATAATCTTCCATTTTTATCTATATAAATTCATGTTTTTTGTTTCAAGAACCCCTACTCTATGAACAAAGGAAAAATCATGTTTTCTATTTCTATAGAATGAAGGAGATTATCTCCTCATAAGGTTACAAGAAACTATACATGGTAAGTACTATATATGGTAAAGACAATTAAATAAGATCCTATACTAATACTATGTAATCAACTATATATAGTACGTAGATATTTAATTGATGGTGATTGACATAATCAAAAGTTACTCTTTTTCATTCTATTGCTAAAGTAGTGAAACACTTGTATCATTATTGTACTATTTTCATGCTTTAGTTTAATTTGAAGAAGAGGACTCTTGAAATTTGATTGGTTAAGGGAGAAGGCATGTCGACAAGAACTCGAAAAATTATGATCTGATTCTGTATTTCTTTTTTCCATCTATATTGTTATGAATCAAGTCTTAAGAAAGATGTGTATGTTGATTTTTTTTTCATTTCTTTTTTGTGTTTTATCTTCTGTTAGACTTCTTTAATTTAACTTTTTGTATTTTATTTGGGCTCAAATTAGCATTTTATGACTTTATTGGAACTTTGCTAAGTACTAACCAAAGTTTATAATTGGAAAAAATACTTGAAATGACAAACATCTAGAGTATATTATGTAACATAGCTATAGTTTTGATTATTTTTAATCAGTAGCTACAGTTTCACAAAATTTTTCTATTTGGTTTCCTGAGTGTATAAATCTAGAATTTGTATAAGTCGGTCCCTGATTGTATACATTCATAATTTGTATAATTCGGTTTTTGATTGTATAAATCTAGAATTTGTATATGCTTACCCTAGCTATTTGTATACGAATTATGAAAAATTCATAATAAATTACCCTGTCTGTATAATGGCAAGCGAAATATACAGACGGAGTTCTGAAAAGTTCCTAATTGTATAAATATTAAATGTATATATTCTTACTCTGTTTGTATACTCACAAGCGAAATATACAAACGGGCAAGTGAAATATACAAACCGCATCGCCTCCATTTGTATATACTTACCCTGTTTGTATACTTGCAAGTGAAATATACAAATGGGCAAGCAAAATATACAAACCGCAGCACCTCCATTTGTATATACTTACCTTGATTGTATATTTGCAACTGAAATATACAAATGAGCAAGCAAAATATACAAACCACAACCTCCATATCAAAGAGAAGTATTGCTATGGAGCGCAATTACCGAAACTATAGCTATAGAGCTATCTTTGCTATTTCTGAAATTTTCTCTTTATAATTTGAAGTTGGTTCCTTAAAACAAATTAATTTTAAACATTAAAATATGCCACTCATTTGATGTTTCTTATCAAACTTTTAAAAAATTAATTTGTAATTATTGCATTTTATTACTCATTATACATGTATTTTTATAGAGTTTTAGTCGTTCTAATGGATCTATAAAAAATTTCATGGGACACACGTACAATGCACATATCCAAAAACTAATAGTAGTAAAAAATAGAAGCTAACCTTTTGATGAAAAAGAGGAGGGAAAATGCATAAGTACCCCCCCAGCCTATACCCGAAATCCTAGAGACACACCTAACCTTTACTAAGGTCCTATTCCCCCCCCCCCCCCCAAACTTATTTTATATGTAATATTCTACCCCTTTTTGTCCTACGTGGCACTATCTTGTGGGCCCAGCGCATGTTGACATTTTTTTCAAGGATAGGGCTACGTAGGCCGAAAAGGGGTAGAATGTTATAGATAAATTAAGTTCGGGGGGGGGGGGTAATAGGACCTTAGTAAAGGTTAGGTGTGTCTCTGGGATTTCGGACATAGGCTGGGGGTACTTATGCATTTTCCCAAAAGAGGATTTGAACTAGTGATGGAGTTGTTGGCGGTAGGCCAGAAATTTTGGAACTCAGGTAAAGAGCAGAAGTGCATTCCCTTGGAATTGGAATTAGTCATTTTTGGAAAAATTCAAAATCTGGAAATTTGCGGAGTATGGAAAAAAAATAAGTTTTTAGTTAACTTTGAACGGTAATAACTCCTAGATCAGGATGATTTAGGTGTATTTCCAGTTATGTTTGGAAATCCCTTGGAATGATATTTCCAACGCCGCTGAGTTTGCTCGATTCCGAGTTCGTATGAGTGAGTTATGCCCTTTGGAAGTTGGGCTGTTGGCACAGCCGCACAGGGCAATTTAGTTCGAATTTGTAAGGGTAAATTGGTCTTTTCCCTAACCATTTCTTTTGGTTATATTAAGGTTTTAGACTGATTTTAAATCATTTTTCCCTTTTTAAAAGTGAGAGTTAGGGTTTTGGAGAGAAGAGAGAAAGAAGAGGAGAAAGAGAAGAAGAAGCAAGGATTTCGTCAAGATCGTCGTGGATATCGTCGGGGGTGATCCCTACTAGGTATGTGAGATCATAGTGTTGGGTTGGTTCTTTCCCTCACACGCCAAACTCGTTTTTAATTCCCAGAAAAGATTTGTTGTGGTTGTTGAATTCTTGTGGTTGTGTTGTTGAAGTTTCTTGTTGGTTTAGTACATGTTTCCGGTTGTGATTTTGAGTTGAATCTATTGTATATTAAGGGTCTTTATGATTCTAAGTGTTTGCTGCTGGAACCTTTGAGGTTGAGAGGGTTTAGAGTTGGAAAGAAACAAGGGGAAAAAGTCGGATTTTTGGGGGAAAAGGGCTGGGGTGTCGCGCCAGCCAGCGCACCCCAAAAAGGGATGCTGAACTTTCCCCTTGGGGCAGAGCGCCTGGCAGAACGCCCAGCCGGCCCCTCTGAAGTTTGAGGGCTGGCGCCCCGCGCCTCTTAGAGCGCTAAGGACGCCATTCCTTCCCTTTACCCTTCATTTCCCACTTTTTCATACATGTTCCTTGGTAAAGTACCTATGTTTTATAGTTGTTTCCAATACTCTAAGGTACATCTAAACATCCCAAACTCTTCCATAAACGTGTGATCATACACCTTGAATTCATAATCCAATTCGAGGAAAGTTAGGATCCAAGTCAAGTGAAGTTAGAGTCAAGTTTAAAAGTTAATAAGCAAGTCTTTAAAGTTTTTTTTCAAGAGTCTTTATTGAACATTTTACCTTCATTTTAAGACTCAAGTTGAGTAAAGGGTATAGAGTTTCAAGTTGAGTAAAGAGTATAGAGTTGAGTTCATTTCTCAAAAGTTATTAGGGAACTAAGTATTCCCAAAGAAGTTTATAAATGTTTTTACATTTGAAGTAAGAAAGGAACTATGATTTCCAAAAGAGCCTTTGGGCTAAGTTTTGAGCAATTATCTCAAACTAAAAGAAAGATGTGTTTTGTTTAAAACACTTATGAGCCAAAGTATATTTTTGGGAGTAGTATTGAACACCGAATTGGGGACACGAGTTCATATTAACTCAACTCTCTATAAGAACCATGTAGCCAACATGGGACTTGACGGGTCATTCCTTTTAGATGATCACGCAAGATTAAGCTAGTGGATCCACTAAGTTAAAGTAAGGTCCTATATCACGGCAAGGTATAGGATGGTCCTTAGGCAACGTGAAGTAAAACGTTGTATCATCACTAGGGCTCATAGTGGTGGTTGTCGGTTAAAGAATCTCCCACAAAAGTTATATTACTTTTATATAAGTAAAGTTGAGTTTGTTATCGTTTTATCCTTAACGAACTAAGTTGTTTACACTGTTTTACAAGCTTTATATATTGCATGTGTCTTATTGCTTTATATTGAGTTCGGTTATTCATGAGTTGAACAGAGCCAAGGTAAGAGTTCCTTTGTACTCCTTTCAAGCTTGAGTTGTTGCTTAGCTTTCCAGCTCGCATACTCGTACATTCAATGTACTGATGCCAGTTGGCCTGCATCGTCTTATGATGCAGACGCAAGTACCCAGGATCAGCATTCAGCACGCCATTGATCCAGCTGAGCACTCCAGAGTCAGTGGTGAGCCTCTTTGCATTCCGGAGGACTCGGTTATTTTGTTTTCTTAAGTTTTGCTTTATTAGGATGTTGTGGGGTCTGTCCCAACATCCATCTCAGTGTTATAGAGGCTTCATAGATAGTCAGTCAGGTAGTATTGAGTCTCTCATCTATGTATATATGTAAATATTCTATTTTGAGACTCGAGTTGCTGGGCCAGATTTTATCAGTTAAGTTGTTTTATGTCCTTGCATGGCATGAAATTATTCTGTTGAGTTAGGTATCCGCTGAGTTAAGAAAGCCAGGCCAAGGGTTCCCTTGGAGCCAGCAATGGTCTTCGAGTGACGGCCATGTCCAGGGTGTAAGCTCGGGGCGTGACAGAACCAATCTAGACATCCAAGATCCAAGTAATTTAAATTGGGGAACTTGATCACTGGTCGGATGTGTGTACTTCGAGAAATCTCCTCTTCCTCATCAGAACTCCCCGCAGCCAGTGAAACACAAAAAAGATACTGTAGACCACAAAAACAGCTTCTTAACTCCAGTCTTTCTAGTTTGGGGAACGGAAATTATTCTGACAGACAGAGATATTCAATGAATATGTCCTGTTGTACTCATCCAGGAGTAAAGTATGGTGGTAACCAATACAATTAAACAGACGGAGATCTTTCACATTCTGAAATCCATCGAGCTGCAACTCAGTCAAAACATTCATGGAGCCCTCTCCATTTGAAACTACAAATTCACTCTTCCTCAACATGTGGCGGATCCAATCACCCAATGGAGTGGTCTCACAGACCTCGAGTTCCACAATCCTGTTGTACTTATCCATGAATTCAGTATCGTGGCAAAAATCAGATTTTTGGGAAGCTCTTAGAGCATACCATGTCAACTTGGAGGTAAGGAGATGGCCCAAGTTATTGTAAATCACATCTTCGGAACATTCAAATAATGTCAGTGCAGTCAATCTCGATAAGGATTCCAGCTCCCTCAAGGTGGAGTAACTACAATGTTCTACTCCCACCAGATGTACTTCCTCCAATTGAACTAGTCTTGATAAGACACCTGCTGAAATCCTTTTAAGTTCTCCTTGCTTATGATTCCTAAACTCTAACATAATTAGATTGGTCAATTTTCCTATCTCCACAGGCAGCTCCTCTAACTCAGAATTTCTGATGCTGAGAATTTCCAAATTGACAAGTTTGCCAATAATGGATATGTCATCCAACCTTAAATTACTCAGACATAATGTCCTCAGATTTGACAACCTCTGAATGGATGCTGGAAAAGGCGGAATGGAGTACCAATATTCACTCAGGCTTATGGAATTGAGTTCACTCATTCCATCAAAAAAATCATCATGTAATTTGAATGGATATCTAAAATGGAGATTTAACATTAGAAGCTTCAGTTTTGGACAAAAAACTGGTCTAGGAAGCTCCTCAAATTTGTTTGGAACAATTGAGTGTATTGCTCGTAAGATTTTCTACTTGGGAACTGTTCTGAGTTCACATCGTGACTTACCATAAATATATGCTTGCCCTCAGAAGCAATATATATAGCAAAGTCACGGACCACATCATGCATTTTGACATATTTTCTCTTTGAACCTTGGGATAACAAGAAGCAATGTTTCAATGTTTCTAAAAGAAGACACACCGTATTTCTTGCATGTTCTAAATTTCCAATTTCCGAAAAGATGCAAAGCCCCTTTCCGTATCTAAGTAATTCTTCAGGCAAGATATCACTATCTTCCTCAAACAAGGAACAAAGCAAAAAGAGGTTCTTGGCTTCATTACTTTCCAAGTAATCATAGCTTAGACTTAGAGGTATATACAACTCTGTGGGCATTTCAGGAATAATTCTTGTTTCTGCACTTTGTAATTGTTTAAGGGCACAGTCCCACGAGGGCATGGTTTTAAGTTTTTTTAGTGCTCCTGCGACTGTAATAATTGCAAGCGGCAGCCCCTTGCATTCTTTGGCAACCTCTTTTGCTATGCCATGAAGAGAAGATTCATCTACAAAATCACCAACTTTCTGCCTGAAAAGGAACCATGCTTCCTCTTCAGAAAACATTCCAACGTCCATGATCTTCTGAGCTCCCGTTGCTTCACAAACAGATCGGAAAAGCGTTGTGAATGTCACTTTGCACCGTGGTTATGGTTGCTTCCACTTGGAATTCCAAGTTTCTTTAGACCATGAAGAGCCTTCCAAACATCATCCAAGATTATAAGGATGTGGCTGTCCTGAAGCATTAACCTTGTACACAGCCAATCTCCACGACTCAACAAATCATCCCCTTCTAATGTCATCCCGACTCCTCTTGCGATCTCACCCTGAAGTTTTTTCAAGTCTGATTGTTGACTGACAGTTACCATGACAATATCATCAAACAACCTTTCTTGTTTCGCCTTTTGTCTGATTTTCTCAACCAGTGTTGTCTTACCAACACCACCCAGACCACATATCCCAATCATAGTGACCCCGTCATCTCACAAAACTTCCATGACCTTTTCCTCCTTCTGTTTTCTGGAGTCAAACTCCTCAACATGTATAACTTCATTTTCAACAGCAGGAGCAGGTGGTGCAGGATATGAAAAATCCACATAATTATTGCCTTCAGTTTGAAGACCAATCACATCCAGTACAATTTCCTTAGATCTCTTGCTCAGCGAGTAACAAGACATCAAGTTTGGACACCAACCTCTTTCAACCTCAGCTCTACGTCGCAATGTAGTAGCCACATCTGCAGTAATGGTATCAACACTAGTTAACCAAGCCTCAACACTCGGAGAAATGACTTGTATGTTTCTCCGGGCAGCCTCCGCTTCTTGCTGCATTATATCCAGCTTATCAGATTCTTTATCCAGAGATTTGATATTTCTATTGTAGTAAATGAGATAGTACCCAACATTATTGATCATGAAATTTGAGCATTTTCCCACAACTTTAGATAGGAAATCCATAGCTATGATCTCCTTTGTTGCCAGTTGATACCTTTTCTCTACTCTGAACTCTGCTACTTGTTTTTATTAGTAACTGGGAAGTTTAATCCTTTTTTTTTTGACAAAAAGTCCTTATGGCTAGTTGATCTCAACTACCAATTCAGATATTGAATCAAAATATTATACACTTTTTCATCAATACTGACGGAAAAAAAGAAGGTGAGAGAATTCTGAGTAGCACAAATTCGATGTGTCGTTGTTAGAAAAATAATAGGAAGTATGAATTGAGGAAGAAGATGACTTTGAGGCGTGTAATCACTTTCTTTAAATAGATATTTGCCCATATACATATTGGGATAAATACAAACAATTCTCTTCAAGGATACAACAAAGCCCTTGGATATACTTGCAGAGTTTTCTTAGGCTACTTCTAGAGAGTCTTTATATTTATAGAACTTAAAAGAGTCATGTTCCTTCATGAACATATGACTTTTCATAACATTCATGTATTTTAATGAACAAATGTGTCTGTTCAATATAAGACCTTTATTTATTACAAAGTATCCTACAATAGTCTCCCATTAGTATTCGCGCTTTAGACTTCTACCTTATAAAAGGCCATTTTTCTGTCTGTGTGATGAGTATGATAATGAGAAGTCTGAAACTACGAAACATGTACAAATAGAAGAAGAGAGATGGTGTTTAGTTCATGTGCTCATGCAAGTGTGTTTAGCATTTAAATGGCGAATTCTACATAGGACTTTTACGACTATGTAGTGATTATGTCAAATGGAATATCTCGTCTATCTTATGATGTATCTTGAAACTCGCCTCTTACTTTTGGAGACAATACACATGTGATCGATTATATGCAACTCTTGCTGAATTTCAGTTTCAAGTATGCAAAGATGCACACTTCCAACCGGACATTTACCTTCTGTTAAGCTATGTTGCTCGGATTCTTGAGAAAAATGTTGCCAGTATCCTCCAAAATGCTCTACTTTCAAAGGATCCTCTTTTGAAGAGTCAGAGCAACAGAGCCAATTTGGTAATTGTTGTAACTCAATGAATCATCTCTCATTTCTCTCTCAGGTATAGAGCAGTAACAAGTGCATATTATCGAGGTGCAGTTGGCGCGATGCTAGTCTACGACTTAACAAAACGCCAATCATTCGATCATATGGCTAGATGGCTGGAGGAACTAAGAGGTCACGCGGACAAGAACATAGTTATAATGCTCATCGCGAACAAATGTGATCTAGGAAGCCTTCGATCTGTACCAGTTGAAGATGCTCAAGAATTCGCAGAAAGGGAGAATCTTTTCTTTATGGAAACATCAGCTCTTCAATCCACAAACATCTAGGTGCATTCATGACAGTTTTAACAGAAATTTATAAAATCATTAACAAGAATACGCTCATTGCAGCTCTGGGAGTTGATTATGGGAAGTCACAATCTTTGAAGGGAACCAGGATTATTGTTCCTGGCCAGGATTCGGATTCTGGTGGGAATAGTGGTGGTTGCTGCATGTCGTCATGATTTTTTATTGAATTCTGGAGGTCTTTTTATTTATCCGAAATCATAATATTACTGGGAATGTTTATGTTTTATGTAGAATAGAGAATTGTTGTTGATGATGAAGTTGATTTAGATTGTTTGTTTAGCTATTTGTGTATACAGTTCATTAAGTTGTTCACTGGGGCATCAGGGGCGGAGCTACAACCCTGTCTATGGGTTCTGACATGTATTTGTGTTCAAAAATTCACTTAATACGTATAAACAATTTATCCATAATCTACTATGCTTGCTTTACTAGAATACATCACTGATAGACTCAAAATCCTAGCTTCGTTAAAGTTACAAACACACTAGTCTGGTGAACGAGAATGATAAAAAGAGCTTGTAAGCAGAGGCGGAGCCAGAATTTGATGTTTGTGGGTTCGAAATTTTAAAACAGAACAACGTATTAATCTAACAGAACAACCATTAAATTACAAACATATAACCACTATCATTATAATTGCACTCGACAAGTTGTTATGTTTTGAAAACGGTAAATGATATTGTATCATTAGGCACAGTTTCAAATACTTCATTTGTTAATATAAAAATTTAAGTTATTTAATTTAAAGCTCTCAAATATTATTCCATAAAAGATAGATAAGTATTATTTTGAACATTTTTTCTATAATCTCAATATTATTTTAAGTAAAATTAAAACTATTAAATTCACCATTAATATTTTTGGGACCTAAAGCAAAGGTATGTATTACTTGCTTCACGTTTGAGCCTCTCTTGCGTTGAAAGTTGAAGTTTTGGGAAGCAAACAATAATTTAATTATTATAATCAATTATTAATATGTGAAACAACCCTAAAGTCAAAGATTGAAAATAAATTTTTTGAATAAATTGTTATACAATGTAAAGACAAATAAAAAATAAAAGAGAAAAGGGAGAGCCGAGGAGGAACTAAGAAGAGTACATAGTACTTACCAGGCAGAGGTCCGAATTCCGACAACAAGTAGTAGCAATGAAATTGACAATAAAAGTTAGAGACCTAATATTTTTGCAAATTAGGGTTTAAGGATCTATTGAATGTTTGAAAAGAAATTAATAGTGAGATATTTTAGAGTATGACACTACTTTTTTACAATTATTTTCAATCATCAATTTTCTATTTTATTGAATCAAAGAATTTAGAAAAAAAAAAAAGAATTTAGCCAGGAGCATATTCTTAAGCAAATTTAAAAAATCAGGAAAAATTGAATTAAAGGAAGGTAAAAATAGGCATAAGACATATTATTAAGCCAAAATAGAATAATTTGTTTTTCATTTAATTGAAAAAAAGCCAAAATAGAAAAAATTCAGTTGTTCAAGTGGGGCTCGAACCCAGAATCAAAGCCTTTGCTGACTATGCGTCTACCACTGCGTCATTCACGTTTCTTTGATATGGGTTATCACGCAGCATCAAATTATATTTGTACTTGATTTTTTAGTATAAATATAGGATCTACGCAAAAGCTAGTGGGTTCGTCCGAACCCCCCAATAACACTGTAGCTCCGCCCCTGCTTGTAAGAGACATTATCCACAAGGATCTAGGTCTAGGGAGCTCAAGCACATCTAGGGTTGATAATAAAATTAGATGGGCCACGATTGTACGCCTGGAAGAAAGCAACATTGAAGGTTACAAGGTAAAATCGATACAATTATGCCTAACCAACAGAAATGAAAGGCAACAGAGTTTTCATTTAAAGATTAAACACAGTGAACACCTTTTACAAACTTCAATCTTGTTGAACAGTTAATGTTAGTGTAGTCAACCACGATAAGGATTCCAGATCCCTTGAGGTGGAGTAACTACAATGTTCTACTCTCACGATATGTAGTTCCTCCAATCGAACTAGTCTTGATAAGACCACTGGTGAAATAGTACTCAATGCTTATTCAAAAACTCGAACATAATTAGATTGGTTCAATTTTCCTTTCTCCACTAGCACCTCCTTTAACTGAGAATCTCTGATGCTGAAAATTACCAAATTGAGAAGTTTGCCAATAATGGATATGTCATCCAACCATAAATTACTTAGACATAGCATCCTCAGATTTGTCAACCTCTGAATGAATGCTGGAAAAGGCGGAATGGTTTATTCATTCCAACAAAAAAATCATCCTGTAATGTGATCAATCTTACAAAACAACGTAGAATGCAAGATGACATGAGAAAATAAATCTACATATTAGCTGGTAAATATAATGAAAGAAGAATATAGAACCACAGGCGTATTCCAAATTTAAAGTTTACAGAATCCTACGGTGACCTCAAGTTTAAATCACAATCAACTATTTTGTAGATATTACTAATACATATACAAGATCTATGGGCAATAGTTAGTGGGTTGACATGAACCGATAGGTTACAATAATGTAGATCCGCCTCTGCTTGTTACCTCCATCACAAGCATATGTAATAGGTGATTTCGAGGTTTTACTTGCATTATTTCATTGAGTACTCACTACCTTCCTAGTTTTGGCCATGACTAGGTTCAGCTTTGTTGCCATCACTATCTTTTTGTTTCTGCAGGAAACAGAGAATGCAAAAGAAGAGAGAGATGACTAGCTTATTAAGTAAAAGAAAGTTGATGAACTATGTAAAATGGAAAGAGAGAAGTAGAACCTAATTAGAATATCATGTAGCAATTACTTATATAGCTAGCGGAATAACACATACCTTGTTATTAAACCTCTGCTGAATCGATTTATTCAAATCAACTACTTTCACCTCCTCAAAATCAATTTTCACCCTTATGAGAATCGGTGTACTCACAGATATTCCCTGTTGGATAAACGTCTTCATTTCAGGGCAGTGCCTAATCCTCACTACTCTGAGCGTTGGAAATTCAAGAGCATGTTCTGTCAGAAAGAAATGCCCCAGCTTAGGCAGATCGGTAAGATCCAGCTGTTCCAATCGGGGAAATAAGGTCATGATTCTCTCTCCTTGTTGTTCCTCTTTTGTGATCACTTCTTCCATTGATTCACAAGAAATTATATCTAGTTTTTTGAGATTCAAAAGACCTTTGGCCACTGATGGAAACATCAAGTTTCTCAATTTTCCACAATTCTGTACAATCAATGTTTTAAGTTTGGTGAAGTAGTCAGTTGGAAGTTGGTGAGAGCATAGAGCACTTATGCTGTTAGCCCCCCCGATGTGTAGCCTTTCCAAGTTGGGACAAGAAACCTGCGAGCTTTGAAGTATCAAACTTTGTTGCAGATACAGTTGGAGCTATTGGAACAAAACACTAGGCTAAAGTGCTTACACACATTTTCAAATAAATATATTATTTATTTTCTTTTTGAACACATTCTTTTCCTAATGATATTTTTTTATTAGCAAATGTTTGTCGTACTTCAATTGAAAAAAAAATAACACTAAAAATATTTCTTATTTTATTATAAATATCAAAATAAAAATTAATGGTTGATTTACTATGATGTTAAATATATGACATACTAGTTCTGCAAAATGTTCACTGCACGTTTATTCTTTACTGTCATACAAATTTGTATAGGTCTAATTTAACGTTGATTGATCAATTACATTATTCTTTTGTATATGTTGTTATGTGCAAATATAACAATGTCAATTAATTCTTTTTCATTTAATTTTGGTTATTTGTCGGCAAAATAAAAAATGTTAAAAAATATAAAACTAATTAAGATAATATAGCATATAGTATGTGATATAGTGATGAACTCTTGCTCTAAATTTAAGAAATGGACGTAGACATATATAACAAAATTAATAAAGACAAAGAATAGATATATATTTACCATGTTAATGAGGGAAAAAATGACCAATAAATTGATTTTACATAAATGTATAAGAATTATAAGATGATGAAACACAAAAGTAAAGTGGACTAATATTTTATGTTCACTTTATATAAGAGATCATCACCAAAAATCTATTAAAAGACGAAAAATAATTACAACCCAAAAAACTTATCATAAAATACAAAACCAGTAAATAAAGTGCAAATATATATACACATAAAAAGAAGGATATTTTAAGGAACATTAGTAAAAAAAACACAAATAATGATACAATCCACCTTGAAAGAAGTTTCATCATATAAATCAAAAAATAATTAACAATATTTAAACATAAATTATGTAATTGTTTTCGGCATGTTCCTCATACTCAAATAAAGGTATTTTCAAAATCGAAAGAAGGACCATAATATGTTTTGCCTCCAACATTCTCACGATGAAGCAATATAATTCTTAAACCCAAAATTCAATATTGTTTTGTAAATGAAATCCAAAAGTAGGAAATGGGGCATGATTACATGATGATGAAAAGCTTGTAGAAGTTGCATAAGTTGTGAATACAAAACTAATAGGATGATTGTTACTTTGAGTTTTATAGATCATTTGACTATGTGATTGAATGGTATAAATTTTTCTGTCCAAATTATAGAATCCTATAAAGTATATGAGAAGGCATGATATTAATTCCATGGAAGATGAGAGGAATTAAACATTTTAATTGAACTAATTGTAGGTAGTAATTAAGAAATTGAAATTTTCAATAAAAGTGGGAATATGGAATAACTTTCTACAATCAGATTCAATGTATATTGTTTAGAAGTCTATTAATTTAATTTTAAAAGTTAATGAATTAAATTATATGCTCTATCTTTTTTATATTTATTTTAATAGTAATTGACCTTTCAAATTTCCATGTGACTTTTCATATATATATATATAAACTTTTGAACTTTTAAATTAAGAGTAATTAAGACTATATAATAAATTAGAAATTTATTTACTAATATTTAATTAATTAGATTATGATTTAGTGCAGGGGCAAAATAGTAATCTAACTTTTGCCTAAAATTCTTCCCACTCATAGTATAATATATAATATATATATATATATATATATATATGATGATACTATCCATTTAAAGGGTGCATTTTTAATAGTTAAAGTAATTTTAAAATAAAGAAAACATGAATAGAGTACTTAAAAGTAATATCTTTTAATAGGAATAAGATTTGTTTAAAAAGAAAAGAAATAATATGTTTATACTGAAAAAAATATTTTTGACTCAGTTAGTAACAAGAGAAACATTTCCAGAACAAACTACCAACAGAAAGAACATTTTTGGACCAAAGTATTGAGGACAAAATCATTTTGGACTAAACTATAAATTGAGGTTATTTTTTTATCATTTCACGTAATTTAAGGCATTATCGACCTTTTTTCAAAAAATAAATTACAATATAGCTGCCAAAAAAAAAAAGGTCTTAAAACTTGTTCTTACTTTTTTCTTCTTTTCCATATCTATTTATTTTCACACTAAAAAAATGAAATAAGAATATGAAACTCAAATAATGATAAGTTAATAGATCTATAAGGGAGATATTTAAAACTTAAATTAACCGTTGAATTAAAAAAGTCGCAAAAATTCACATCAAATATAGCCTTATATGGATTTTTTAAATAACAAATTAAAAAATTAAGTTTTCACTTGTTAGACAAAAAGGATAGATCTAAGCAATAGAGTTTGTTTAAGTAAATATCTTTAATGCTCAAGTAAAAGATAGTAACATTTTGGTGATAAGAAGCAAACCTTTTCATCAAAAAGAGGATTTGAGTCATTGATGGTTGTGGGCCTGAAATTCTGGAACTCAGGTAGTACATTCAAGATCATTCTTTGTAACAGAGGGAACTCAATGCGCTCAACATTGTCACTGCAAATGTGAGTCAGGCAATCCAGAGATTGAAGGCTGAACTTATATAAATTGGGGAACTTGATTACTTCATGTGTTGTCTTCAATAAATGTGTCACTAAATCACAATCAAAGAGGCGGAGAAATTTAACGTTCTGAAATTCATTCAGCTGCAACTCAATCAACACATTATTAGAGCCATTTCCCCTTGAACAAACGAATTCGCTCTCCTTCACTAGGTGGCAGATCCAATCACCCAATGGGGCAGTCTCCGTGACCTCTAAAGCAATAATCTTGTCGTAATAATCAATGGTTGAAATTCCCAAGTAAGGTCCACCCATTTTAAGAGTGAACCGTGTCAACTTGGAGGGAAGGCCAAGGTTACTATAGATCACATCACTCAAATCTTTTACTTCCGCAATATGTAGTTCCTCCAATTGAGCTAGTTTTGATAAGACCCCTGCTGAAATCCTTTTAAGTGCTCTTTTCTCATTCCAAAACTCTAACCTAATTAGCTTGGTCAACTTTCCTATCTCCTTTGGTAGCTCATCTAACTCACAATCTCTTATGCTGACAATTTCTAATTCGACAAGTTCCCCAATAAAGGATATGTCATCCAACCTTAAATCACTCAGACACAGAGTCCTCAGACTTGACAACCTCTTAATGGATGTTGGAAAACGCAGAATGGACTCCACAAATCTGTATCCCCTCAGGCTCAAGACATTGAGGTTACTCATTTCATCAAAAAAATCGTCCTGTAGTTTGAATGGATCTTCAAAACAGAGTTGCAACATTAAAAGCTTCAGGTTTGGGCAAATTATTGGGCTAGGAAGCTCCTCAAATTTATTTGCAACAATTGACATGTGACTGTATTGCTTGTAAGAGTCTTTTCTTGGGAATTCTTCTGAGTTCACATCATGACTTACCATAAATATATGCTCTCTCTCGGACGCAATATATTTAGCCACATCACGGACCACATCATGCATTTTGACATGGTTTTTTTTTAAACCTTGGGACAACAAAAAACCATCTTCCAATGTTTCTAACAGAGAATACACCTTATCTCTTGCTTGTTGTAAATTTTTGATTCCTGGAAAGATGTGAAGCCCCATTCCATATTTAACCAATACTTCAATCCAAATATCACTATCTTCCTCGAACAAGGAACAAAGCAAAAAGAGGTATTTGGCTTCATTACTTCCCAAGTAATCATAGCTTAGCCTCAGAGGTTTATACAACTCTTTGGGCACTTCAGGGATACTTACTGTTACTGCACCACGTAATTCTTCAAGGGCACAGTCCCACGAACGCTTGTTTTTATGCTTTTTTAGTGCTCCTGCAACTGTAATAATTGCAAGCGGCAGCCCCTTGCATTCATTGGCAACCTCTTTTGCTATGCCTTGAAGAGATGAATCATCGACAAAATCACCGACTTTCTGCCTGAAAAGGAACCATGCTTCCTCTTCAGATAACATTCCAACTTCCATGATCTTCTGAGCTCCCATTGCTTCACAAACAGATCGGAAACGCGTTGTGAATGTCACTTTGCACTGATGGTTGGGGTTGCTACCGCTGGGAATTCCAAGTTTCTCTATACCACGAAGAGCCTCCCAAACATCATCCAAGATTATAAGGGTGTGGCTGTTCTGATCCATTAACCTTGTACGCAGCCGATCTCCATGACTCCACAAATCATCCCCTTCTAATGTCAGCCCGAGTCCTCCTGCAATTTGATCCTGAAGTGTTTTCAAGTCTGGTTGTTGACCGACAGTTACCATGACGACATCTTTGAACAACCCTTGTTGTTTTGCCTTTTGTCTGATTTTCTCAGCGAGTGTTGTTTTACCAACACCACCCAGACCACATATCCCAATCATAGTGACCTCTTCATCTCTCAAAGCTGCCATGACCTCTTCCTCTTTCAATTTTCTGGAGGCCAACTCCTCACTATTGTTACTATATATAGCCTCACTTTGAACTGGACGATCAAAGGAGATTACATCGCCTTCAGTTTGAAGTTTAGTCAACTCCAGTGTAATTTTCTTAGCTCTCCTGCTGAGGGAGTAACGTGACTTCAAGTTTGGACACCAACCATAAAAGCAACCCCTTTCAACCTCAGCTGTACGTCCCATTACACCTTCCACTCGTGCAATAGTGTTATCAACACTTGTAGTTAACCAAACCTCGCCATTGAGTGAAATGCGTTGTAAGTTTCTCCGGGCAATTTCCTCTTTTTTCTGCACCTCAATTTTGATTTTCTTCAGCTTCTCAGATTCTTTTCCCATAGATGTGATGTTAGTGTTGTAGTAATATAAATACCCAATCCCTTGCTCCATTGGCTGCATCAACCAACCAGTGACATTCCCCACCAAAGTAGATAAAGTTTCCATATTTTTTTGTTTACAAGGAAGCAAAGGTAGAATGAAAATGGGTTAAGAGTGAATGAATGCAAGAGAGGAAATTCAAAACTTATAATAGCATCATTTTCAAGTAGGTACACTATTAACTCTACTATTTTGGAAGTGACTAATAATTGTACTATTCCATTATAACTCTCACCCACCCCAAAAACTTATATATATATTGGGTCTTTAATTTCTATTATTAATAAAAAAAAAAAATTTTTTTGACATTCATCTAATCATAAAATGATATATATATTTTTTATATTTTAAGTATTTTTCTCATTACTATATAATTTATTTATGCGCAAAGAATAATTACTCATCACTTACACCTCTTTAATTTTTACTTTTAATAATATTCATAACATATTTTAATTTCATGAAGATTCGCATTCAAAAATATTCTTTCTCTTATTCATCATGTTAGTTTGTAAATTAACTCACATGTAACAAATTGAAAAAGAAGCACACGGGGTAAGAAACATTTCAATCTCAAGTCTTTATTTTCATTTCCTCTATTTTACCTATATAAATTCATATTTAGTTTCATGAAGATTCTCATTCAAGATTATATTCTCTTCTTTATTACATTGATTTGTGAATTAACTAACATGCAACAAAAAAGAAGTATATGAAAGTAAGAAGTATTTCATTCTCAAGTTTCTTTTCATTTTTATGTATTTTAGACGAGCTTTTTCAATATTTTATTTATGTATGTATTACCATTCTCCAAGCAAATATGATAAATAATATTTTTATAATAATGATTAATCTGTCGTCAGTATGTGATTGTTCTCTCAAACAGTCAGTTTGTGATTGACACTAACTTTATAATTATATAATATAGTTTGATTACAATATTTGAATAGATTTAAAGAGATGATTATTATTATTATTATTATTATTATTATTATTATTTATTTGTATAATTGAAAAATGATTTGCGCGCACACACACATATTATAGTTTTAGATTTCTTTTTTTTAAAATCACAATTTTTTAATTGGTAGGATATTTAGTATATTCATAATTATTCAATTGGTAGCGCATATGATGAAGAGTTTGACATATGGAGCAAATATGGTGGTGGATCTACTTGCAAAAAAAGATAGTAGAAGAAAATCTTTCGAAGCATAATTTTTAATTAGGAATTACTTTTGCTAGATTTTTTTTTTTACTTTGACTTATATTAGTAACTTAGCTATTTTTGCTAGAGTTTTTTTAATTATATGAAGTCATTCTTTTTCCCTGATGCATGTATAACAATCTATTTTCGTCACTAATTTTTTTGTTTGAAATATATTTATATTTTTATGCGGTCACCTATCATTTGTTTTTTTGTTCATTTTTTTTATTTCTCCTCCCCATTATTTTCACATTTATTTATTTATTT
Source organism: Solanum stenotomum (assembly GCF_019186545.1). NCBI lineage: Eukaryota > Viridiplantae > Streptophyta > Magnoliopsida > Solanales > Solanaceae > Solanum > Solanum stenotomum. Next base: position 63,453,646 of record NC_064286.1, on the reverse strand, counting down.
TTACAAATAAAATCAACGCATATTTATTAATGTCTAATAACATTACATATTCAAATTATTTATAACTCATATCTTTGGTAGGAAATAGTTTACTCACTAAAAGTTGTGGTAGAATGGTAATTATTATTTCTTCTTTAAACAAATGTTTCGAGTTTGAGTAACATGTCTTTGATAGAAAATATTTTACCCCTAAAGTGAAACGTGTGAATTCAAATATCAAATCTCAGGCGTCACTACAAGAAAAGTGCATTTTAACGACCATTTCTTAACGAAGGGACATAGATGTGGTCGTAAAAAGTGTATTCCTAACGACAAAATAATTTTTTTGGTCGTTAGAGTTAGTTTTTAATATATTATAAGCGAGAGGATAAATATTAGTCGTTCTAAAATTATTTTCCGGTCGTTAAAACAAATTACTAGTATATATATATATATATATATATATTATATATACATATATTATATTATTTTTTTGTTTTTATTGAAGAATAATTATATTTGGGTTAAATATTAAATTTACAAATAATAACTTAAACAAAAAAAAAAGCCGCGTATTTTTCCCTCGGTTTTATTTGAGAAACAATCTGAGAAAAGCCCTACGTACGTTTCTCATTAGATCCACGGCGGCTCATCACTAGGTTTTAGTTTTCTTCGTTCGTAAGAGAAAATAAGATAGTTGTGAATCTACAGAGAGGTTCCTCTTCTTCACTTTTTCAAGCAGAGTAAGCTTTGAATCTACAGAGAGGTTCTTGTTCTTCATTTTTTCAAGCAGAGTAAGCTTTGAATCTACAGA
>NC_064286.1:63429918-63442240 GCF_019186545.1 Solanum stenotomum | reverse complement strand
TGCTAGTTTAGCTTAGTTTAGTGTTACTTGCGAGTACATGTTGCTTTTGGTACTCACCTTTGCTTCTACACAGTTGTGTAGGTTGACAGCTCTATCAGATCCGGCTTATTACTCATCTTCAGATTAGAGCTTCCAGACTTACTTGAGAGGTAGCGGTTCATTCCAGACGTGCCCTCAAGTTATCTATATTTACTGTTCTATTCTATTCTAGAACTTTACTATGAGACTTGTATATTTTATTCAGATTTTGTATTAGAGGTTTGTACATGTGACAACCAATTCTGGGGTTATGTTGAGTTTATTTAAAGACTTCCGCTTATCTTTCTATCTTATTCTTGTTTTATAAATTCTGTATCGTCGGGTTTTTGGGTGTTAGGCTGACTTGTCCGGTGGGGTTTGGGCACGTGCCATCGCATCTGGTTCTGGGGTGTGACAAAGATATATTTTTTAAAATATTTTAAGTATTTTTCTCATTACTATTTAATTTATTTATGCACAAAGAATAATTACTCATCACTTACACCTCTTTAATTTTTACTTTTAATAATATTCATAACATATTTTAATTTCATGAAGATTGACATTCAAAATTATTCTTTCTCTTATTTATCATATTAGTTTGTAAATTAACTAACATGTAACAAATTGAAAAAGAAGCACACGGGGTAAGAAACATTTCATAGTCTTTATTTTCATTTCCTCTATTTTACCTATATAAATTCATATTTAGTTTCATGAAGATTCTCTTCTTTATTATATTGGTTTGTGAATAAACTAACATGCAACAAAAAAGAAGTATATGAAGATAAGAAGTATTCCATTCTCAAGTTTCTTTCCATTTTTATGTATTTTGGATGTGCTTTTTTAATATTTTATTTATGTATGTATTACCATTCTCCAAGAAAATATGCTATTTTGAAAGCGACTAAATAACAAACACATGTTTGCCTTTTAAGTCCAACGGCTAATTTACATGTTAAAAATTGAGGCACTTGAATTTGTAGTTTCTACATAAAATAAGCAATTTTTTGGAAACATTTTCACTAGAATTTTTAGTTACAAGGAAGCAAATATAGAATGAAAATAGGTTGAGAGTAAATGAATAGAAGAGAGAAAGTTGAAAGTTGATAATTGCACGGCTTTGAGTTAGGTACTACTATTAATTCTACCTCACATGGACTAAACAATTTACACATAATAGTACTATTCCATAATAACTCTCACCCACCCCAAATATTTTTTTCGATGAAAAAATAAAGGTATAATATATAAATATATTATTTTATTTGATTTCAGTAGATATTTATGCCATTTAATTTTGGATGTGCATAAGTAGATATTTAAATTTGTATAAAACTGAACAAATAGACGTACACGTTCTACTTGGCATAATGTGTTTATTTGTTCAGTTATATAAATTTAAATGTCTACTTGTACATACTAAAAATTGGACAATATATATGTTAGTTGAAATCAAGTTGAAATTAAAGACATGTTTAGGTATTAAAAGGTACTAGTAAACCGGGAGGCACTAAAGGTTGTGGTAGAATGGTAATTAGTCTTCTTCTTTAACCAAATATTTCGAGTTCAAGTAACATGCCTTTGGTAGGATATACTTTATCCGTGTGAATTCAGATACCGAATATCAGGTGTGAAATCCAAAAGATATTTGCACAGCTTTAAGGTACTACTATTAACTTTCCCTCACATGGACATGTACTATTTTGAAAACGACTAAACACGAAACCCATGTTTGCCTTTTAACACCAACGGCTAAATTAGTTACATGTTAAAAATTGAGGCATTTGTAATTTTGTCTTAAAAGTATGTGATTTCTGTAATTTGCTTTTTTTTTAAAATAAACTTCAAACTTAATAAATTGTGAAATAGCTAATTAAAAAGTTGATACAACGCTACATAAGTTTAGTTTTTAAAATTTTGCAAACTTGCATGGGTTAAAAATAAGTTGGCAAAGGCTAGTGTGGAAACCTGGGAGATAAAATTAAGTTGACAATAGTTAGTTTTAAAATTATAATTTTTAGCTAACAACTCACGTCTCTAAAGAAGAACACCTAATTTATATAGCCACCAACTTGTGATAAGAAATATTTTACCTCCAAAGTGAAACGTGTGAATTCAAATATTGATTATCAGGTGTGAAACCTAAAAAATAATTGCACAACAACTAATATTTCGAGTTCAAATAACATGTCTCTGATAAGAAATATTTTACCTCCAAAGTGAAACGTGTGAATTCAAATATCGAATATTAGGTTTGAAACCTAAAAAATAATTGCAGAACAACTTTGAGGTACTACTATTTTGACATGTACTATTTTGAAAGACTAAACAACAAATACATGTTTGCCTTTTAACAACCATGGTGAATTTACATGTTAAAAATTGAGGCACTTGAATTTTTTATCTCTTCATAAAATTAATTATTTATTGGATATATTTTTAAAAAAAATTAGAAGACTAAATGATGTATTTGATTGGATGTTGAATTATTTAACTAGAAGACTGGGGATTAATTTCCACTCAGTATACTTTTTGTTTATTTTTTATTTTAGTGGTGTACTCATGTTTTAAAATGAAACGTCTGGAACATGTCTGTCATCAATATTGATTGTTATTACAATCATCCACCTCCACAAATAACAATTAATTGTTGACTTGATTCCATCCACCTAATACTACTCCATTATTACAATCATCCACCTCCACAAATAACAATTAATTGTTGACTTGATTCCATCCACCTAATACTACATTATTACAATCATCCACCTCCACAAATAACAATTAGTTGTTGACTTGATTCCATCCACCTAATACTACTCCATTATTACAATCATCCACCTCCAAAATTTTTTTTAAAACATTTGAAAAAAAAATTAAAAAAAATGTACTAGTAGAAGAGGAGGCCTTATCACTAAAAGTTGTGGTCGAATGACAATTACTTTGTTTTTTAATCAAATGTCTCGAGTTCAAATAAGTTACGATTTAAATATTGGACATCATGTGTGAAAACCAAAACAAAATGATGGAGCTAAACTGGTTGCTGTATCAATCTCTAAGTTGTTGCAACAATCTTTGAACAAAATTATAACTATGTAAATTAACAACAGTTAGTTTTAAAATTATAATTTTTTACCTAACAACGTATAGTTCTTGTTAAAGTAAGATAATTTTAATAATTAAGTTGGCAACTATGTAAGACAAATCTCTAAAGATGAATACCTAATATATACAACCACAAAATTATATAATATATGTTTTTAAAAATATATTATCAGTGTATTTTACTAGCAAGTATAAATCAATGGTACTAGATTTAGTTACAAGTTATTTTAAGGTGCAAAAGTTTTTCTTACAGTGTCAATGTAGAAAAGTTTATGGTTATTTTTAATATTTTATTTATATATGTATTATCATTCTCCAAGAAAATATGATAAATAATATTTTTGTAATAATGAATAATTTGTCGACAGTATGTGATTGTGCTCTCAACAGTCCGTTTGTGATTGACACTAACTTTATAATTATATAATATAGTTTGATTACAATATTTGAATAAATTTCAAGAGATGATGATTATTTATTATTATTATTGTTATTATTATTATTATTATTATTATTTATTTTGTATAATTGAAAAACGATTTGCACATATATATTTTATAGTTTTAGATTTATTTTTTTAAATCACAAATTTATAATTGGTAGGATATTTACTTTATTCGTAATTATTCAATTGGTAGCGCATATGATGAAGAGTTTGACATAGGGAGTAAAATATGGTGGTGGATCTACTTGCAAAGAAAGATAGTAGAAGAAATTTTTTTTGAAGCATAATTATTAATTAGGAATTATTTTTGCTAGATTTTTTTTTTTTTACTTTGACTTATATTAGTAACTTAGCTATTTTTGCTAGAGTTTTTAAAATTTATATGAAGTCATTCTTTTTTCCTGATGCATGTATAACAATCTATTTTCGTCACTAATTTTTTTTGTTTGAAATATATTTATATTTTTATGTGGTCACCGGTCATTTGGTTTTTTGTTCATTTTTTGTATTTCCCTTCCCCCTTATTTTCACATTTATTTATTTATTTTTACAAATAAAATCAACGCATAATTATTAATGTCTAATAACATTTTATATTCAAATTATTTATAATAACTAATATCTTTAGTAGGAAATAGTTTACTCACTAAAAGTTGTGGTAGTATGGTAATTACTGTTTCTTCTTTAACCAACTATTTCGAGAGTTCGTGTAACATGCCTTTGGTAAGAAATATTTTACCCCCAAAATAAAACGTGTGAATTCAAATATCGAATAACAAGCGTGAAACTCAAAATATATTTGCACATCTATGAGGTACTACTATTAACTCTCGTCACATGGACATGTACTATTTTGAAAGCCACTAAGCAACAAACACATGTTTGCCTTTTAACACCAACAACTAATTTACATGTTAAAAAATGAGGCACTTGAATTTATAGTTTCCACATAAAATAAGTTATTTTTTGGAAACATTTTTTTAAAAAATTAGTATAATATTATAATATACTAACACTTATACTGTAAGAAGACTAAATGATACATTTGATTGGATGTTGAGTTATTTAATTAGAACACTAAATGATACATTTAATTGGGTGTTGAGTTATTTAACTAGAAAACTATTTCCTTATTCTTTTTAATGGTGTACTCGTGTTTTAAAAATCATATGGTGCTTAGTGCAATATTAAGCGTAACTTCCTTGAATTCTTAGAATAGATGTCTTACAAAAATTATTAAGCAATCTTTGACTTTTTCTACAAAAATAGATAAGAATTCCATATATGAATTTATTAATTTTCACTAGATTTTCCCACAAAAATAGGTGAAAAACATTTCATTCTCAAGTCTTTATTTTCATTTCCTCTATTTTACCTACATAAATTCATATTGATTTCATGAGAATTCTTATTCAACATTATATTCACAAATATACTGTTTGAATAAAATCTATTGAGCTTGGCCAAACCCGTATGCAAACTTCTAACTCCTCCCTTAGTTGGATATACAATATATCGTCTACCTTTTCCACAAAAATAGATAAGAATACCATATCTGATTAATTAATTAATTTTTAACTAGATTTTTTCAGTTACAAGGAAGCAAACGTAGAATGCAAATAGGTTGAGAGTAAATGAATAGAAGAGAGGAAGTTGAAAGTTGATAATTGCAGTACGGCTTTGAGCTAGGTACTACTGTTTACCTCACATGGACCTCTACTATTTTGGAAGTGACTAAACTACTTACACATAATAGTACTATTCCGTAATAACTCTCACCCATGACCCCCCCCCCCCAAATATTTTTTTCAATGAAAAAATAAAGGTATAATACATAAATATATCATTTAATTTGATTTCAGTAGATATTTATGTCTTTTAATTTTGGATTTGCATGAGTAGATACTTAAATTTGTATAAAATTGAACATATGGACACACATGTTCTACTTGCCATAATATACGTAGGACGACACGTTAGACACAAAATTGTCATGTAGGATGTCACATAAGAGGAATGTGTTTATTTGTTCAATTTTATACAAATTTAAATGTTCTCTTGTATACACTCAAAGTTGGACGACATATATATTAACTGAAACCAAGTTGAAAGACATGTTTGGGTATTAAAAGATACTAGTAAATGGGGAGACATTATCACTAAAAGTTGTGGTAGAATGGTAATTAGTCTTCTTCTTTAACCAAATATTTTGAGTTCAAGTAACATGCCTTTGGTAGGATATATTTTACCCGTGTGAATTTCGATACCGAATATCGGATGTGAAACCCAAAAGATATTTCCACAGCTTTGAGGTACTACTATTAACTCTCCCTCACATGGACCTGTACTATTTTGAAAACGACTAAACAACAAACCCATGGTTGCCTTTTAACACAAACAACTAATTTAATTACATGTTAAAAATTGAGGCACTTGAATTTATAGTTTCTACATAAAATTACTTATTTTTTTGATACATTTTTAAAAAAATTGGTATAATATTATATACTAACGATATTGTTATAAGAAGACTAAATAATATATTTGGTTGGATGTTGAATTATTTTACTAAAAGATTAGGGATTAATTTCCACTTACTATACTTTGTTTTCTTATTTTTTATTTTAGTGGTGTACTCGTGTTTTAAAATGAAACATCCATCAATTGTTGACTTGATTTTTTTCAGAATAGATGATAAAAATGTAAGTTGTAATAAAACGATGTTACTTTTTTTTCTTTAATAAAATGTCTCGAGGTCAAGTAAATTACCTTTGATAGGAAATGTTTTACCCCTTAAGTGGGACACACTATTTGAATATCGAACATCATGTGTGAAAACCCAAAAAAAAATGATGGAGCTTATAAACTGGTTGATGTATCAATCTCTAAGTTGTTGCTACAATCTTTGAACAAAATTATGACTATGTAAATTAACAACAGTTAGTTTTTAAATTATAATTTTTTAGCTAACAACGTATAGTTCTTTTAAAGTAAGATAATTTTAATAATTAAGTTGGCAACTATGTAAGACAAATCTCTAAAGATGAATACCTAATATATACAACCACAAACTTATATAACATATGTTTTTAAAAATATATTATTAGTGTATTTTATGAAATATTTTATTATGATGGAGGCCCAATCAACCAAAGTTGTGTGAGGCTCCACCCATTTTTTGACATGTGAATCGTGGGACCTAAGCTATCAGTTAATACTGTAAAATGAAACCAAAAGGAGAGAGAATGTAAAGTTTAAGTGGGAATTGCAAGACAATTGTGGGATCCATGTCAATTTCAATTAAATAAATTAAAATATTATATTGAAAGTGGAAAAGTGCACAGTAAAAAAGGTAAGGAAGGTAATAAAAAGTCATATTATTAGCTGATCAATATTTTTATTTTCTATTTTATATCCATATTTATTTAACGTGTTGAATTGAATATCTATTAAAAAATATTATTCTTATATTGAAATTTATTTACACTCTATTTTCTTTAAACTCGCGTTACTTTTAAAAATAGTTTTATATTACAAGATTTGTGTATATTTTATTGTCTTCAATATTTTATTGTCTTCATATAAGATAAGAGTATATATATATGGTTGGACATTAGTAAAAGCATGTTATGTATACGTTGTTGTTCTCGAAAACCTAAGCGGAATCTTTTTTGTGTTTTCAAAAACTCAAAAAGAGAGACTTCTCCTTAAAATATACATCATCTTCAATGCTTCCAAATCCAACAACCATATTTAGCCATTAAATTAAGACAGTTACTGATTTTTTTTCAGTTACATAAACACCCCACCCCCACCACAACACACACACAAAAAAAAATTAAAAAATTAAAGAGAAAAAAAAAACTCTAATAATTTCATTCATTCAGACAGAGACACAGTAGTACTTGATCCTCGTAACATGGCAAAAGGCTATACTATTAAAAATAGTGATGCAATAAATAAGTTAAAAGCATTAAAGCTGATCACGCATTTGGATCAACTTCTATCCATTTATTCCCAACGCAACACTCTCCATTTCTTCAGTCAATTCACAAACGCTCCTTTTCCCAACAATATTCAATACTCTCTCCTATTCGTTCCAAAATAAGTGTCAGTTTATCAAAGGAAATACTACTCTAGTCTCTATACGAGTACAAAAATCCAACTAAAGTTAGACTACAAATTTATTCAACTTATTATACAATTCATGTTGACGTATACTACATCCGTCCACTTTAATTGTCCTAGTCTCTTCTTTAGAGTCAAACTATAAAAACTTTGACTAACATTTTATAGTTTTACTATAAAAACTTTGACTAACAATAAAATAAGATAAGATTTGTGTATATTGAAGACAATAAAATATACACAAATCTTATCTTATCTTGTAATATAGAACTATTTTTAAAAGTAACGCGAGTTTAAAGAAAATAAGTGTAAACAAATTTCAATATAAGAATAATATTTTTTAATAGATATTCAATTCAACAAGTTAAATAAATGTGGTTATAAAATAGAAAATAAAAATATTGATCAGCTAATAATATGACTTTTTATTACCTTCCTTACCTTTTTTACTGTGCATTTTTCCACTTTCAATATAATATTTTAATTTATTTAATTGAAGTTGACGTGGACCCCACAATTGTCTAGCAATTTCTACTTAAACTTTACATTCTCTCTCCATTTGGTTTTGTTTTCCAACCTTAACGGATAGCTTGGACCCCATGATCCACATGTCAAAAAATGGGTGGAGTCTCACACAACTTTAGTTGATTGGGCCTCTACCATAATAAAATTTTTCGTATTTTACTAGCAAGTATAAATCAATGCTACTAGATTTAGTTACAAGTTATTTTAAGGTGTAAAGTTTTTTTTACATTGTCAATGTAGAAAAGTTTATGGTTATTGAAGTGAGTTGAAAATACTGAAGTATTAGGTTTAAATTTTTTTGAACAAAAGAAATTAATTAGGTGATTTCTTTTCATATATTCAATGATAGTCAAAGTTATCTATACCTACGCTTGTGGAAGATAAAAAGTACCGTGTAGAATTAGTTGATCAAGTGTTGACTCACGGGGCAATACTATGACTAGGTTCCATCAACATAATTATTGTACTACTCTCCATTTATTACTCTCAACCACACCCACAACAGTTTTTCAGAACAAATGAAAGAAGAAGATGAAGGTACTAGTAGAAAGGGCCAGTAGGCCTTATCACCAAAGGTAGTAGTTGAATGTTAAGTTCTCGTTCTTTAACTAGATGTCTCGTGTTCGAGTAAGTTGTCTTTGGCAAAGAAGGGGAGATCCTATCACCAAAGATTTTGATGAAATGATAAGTAGAAGTTCTCGCTTTATTTAATCAGATGTTTCGAGTTCAATTAAATTCCCTTTAGTAGGAAGTGTTTTACGCGCCCCAAATTGGAAGGCACAAATTCAAATACATATTCTGGTGCACACATACATATATTGCTACCAGTAATTAAAGGAATTAATAAAAACTTTAAACCTTAATGTTATCAAGTTTCTGCTAGTAAACAGAGAAAACTGTAGAGCACATGATGTTCACAACAACCTAAACAAAGTTTATGTCCTTGTTTTGATCAACAACTATGTTGTTTTATGGTGATTTAGTATCTACTATTGGCACTTGCGTTTATGCATCTTCTGCATAGTAATCAAACACACAAAAGCCAACAAATTCCAGAGTAAGAAAAGTCATAAATTGAAGGAAATGATAGAATCTCACACATCTGTGTGACATTTCAAATAAGAATTTAACTTGTATATATCAATAGTGTAAACAACTCCTACATTATCAGTGTCTTTTATTGTCAAGTACAAATCAATGCTACTGATATAGTAATGTGGATGCTTAACTCTTAACACTCTCCACACGCCAAAAGTTTGGCTTCTCAAGCATTGGTAACACAACATTGTATTCCTATTATGTTTTTATCTCAATATTAAAGAGCTTTCGTATCCAATATTGAGCCAAAATACCATATAACATTCGCATCACAAGCAATAAGATAGCTTTTATAGGCTTTCTTCTGATGCTATGTATATGCTTCGATTAAACATGGATGAACAAGCATCTCCAAAAAAGTGTTCATTAAAATCTTTCAGAATGACAAAGAATGCAAGACGTCATGGGAAAATAAAGCTACATATGAGCTATTAAATATAATGAAAGAAGAATTTAGAACCACTTGTGGATTCAAAGAATTTAATGTTTATAGAATCCTACAGTGGCCTTAAGTCTATATATAATTATCATAAGTGTGTTCACAATCAACTATTTTCTAGAAATTACTAATACATATACAAAGTCTCTTGGAAAAAACTGTTATTACCTCCATCACGAGCATCTTACTCTAAAGGGGCGTTAGCGCTTGACTAATAAGATATCAAAGGGGCCTGACAACATGTAATAGGCTGCTACTCTCGACTCCCGCTCCTTCTTTCAAAAATCAACAAACCACGCTGTAGGTACAGGTGATGTTCGATCTAACTTAGACATTACTAGCTTCTGTCATCACTAGGTTTGGGTTCGTTGCCATCACCCCAAAATCATGTTCACTCTTTCGAATCATCGGCAGCTTCAGATTGGTCACCAACAGGAGCTTCAGATTGGTCACCAACGGTAGTGCCTTGACTAGATTTTTGTTCGTGGGAGATGAGAATAGTGATGCTTCAGATTTCTAACTGAAAATATTGTACAAGGAAGTTGAAAAACATAAATAAGTATCTGAATATTTATGTACGAGGTTATTTGTTCAACGGATAATACATCCTTGGTTGATTGATATATTCAACAAACAACAACGAAGATATTTATTCATTCAAAAAGGTGAAATTTGTCTTCAACAAACTCAAGCTTTCAAGCATACACCTCAAGGGACCTGATAGAGCTATCAAGTGAGTCGTTGAAGTGTTGTTAAGAAAATGCTTGTAATCTGCTGAAATTGTAACATTCTTTTCTAATCTTTAAAGAAATGCATTGAGTCTTTTTGTGAAGAAAACACATAACTCAATTAGAGTTAATTGTGTGTCCTGTGATTGAAGTCTACACTAATTAGAGTTAGTTAATATAGTGGGCAATTGAGACATTGCTTTGGCTCTCCTTGTAATAGAGTTATTACTTGAAGTGAGATTAAGAGGTTAATCTCCTGTGGTGAAGTTAAAGTCTGTATTCACTCATTGCTTGATATTAGTTAAAACAATTAAAAATCCCGTGTGACAGGTCGTGGTTTTACTCCCACGTAAAAACTCCTTGTCGTTACTGTTCAAGTAAGTCTTATTTGCATTCTAGTATATTGTTAACCTGGTACCATAGCACAGTGGACTAGCACATATCAACAGAAAGAAATGCCCCAGCTTAGGCAGCTTGCGAAGCTTCAGCTTTTCCAACAGGGGAAATACGGTCACGATTCCTTCTCCTTTTCTGATCACTTCTTCCGTTTATTGGCAATCTGTTATCCATAGTCTCTTGAGATTCAGAGCACCTCTGGCCACTGATGGCCAAATCAAAATAGGCTAAGCAAATTGAAAAAAAAAAAAAAAAAAACCAAATGTCTGATCACTAATTTATTTGTTCTAGGAGTTAAAATGTTTTACTTTAGATCCTATGTGTTCTTGGAGTCGTCTAGTTCTGTCAGAGGTATAAAAAATATAGCGACATGGTTATTAGTTAGAATTCATATTGCTGATCCCAACTTAATTGAGATATTTGAGATGTTCTTGTATTTGTGATTAATCTCCTTAAAGAGTGTTTTAATTTATATCGCGATTCAGACTTTCATATGTATGTTTCTTCTCGAGTTTTCATTTCTATCATTGTACAAGGTATCTCCCTGTCTTACAATTCATCTCGTTTGAGTTGAGTGCCTATCGAAACAACCTCTCTACGACTCTACCCGGCAAAGGTAGAGGTAAGGTCTGCATACATATTAACATTTTCCTTTTGTTAAGCTATGTTTCTTGGACTCTTGAGAAAAATATTGCCGCACCCGTGTCGGATCCTCCAAAATGCTCTACTTTCAAAGGATCCTCTTTTGAAGAGTCAGAGCAACATTACCAATTTGGTAATTGTTGCAACTCAATGAATCATCTCTCATATCTCTCTCAGGTATAGAGCAGTCAAGTGCATATTCTCGAGGTGCAGTTGGCACGATGCTAGTCTACGACATAACAAAATGCCAATCATTCGATCATATGGCTAGATGGCTGGAGGAACTAAGAGGTCACGTGGACAAGAACATAGTTATAATGCTCATTGCGAACAAATGTGATCTAGGAAGTCTTCAAGCTGTACCAGTTGAAGATGCTCAAAAATTTGCAGAAAGGGAGAATCTTTTCTTTATGGAAACATCAGCTCTTCAATCCACAAACGTCGAGGGTGCATTCATGATAGTTTTAATAGAAATTTATAAAATCATTAGCAAGAACATGCTTATTGCAGCTCCGGGAGCTGATTATGGGAAGTCACAATCTTTAAAGGGAACCAGGATCATTGTTCCTGGACAGGACTCGGATTCTGGTGGGAGTAGTGGTGGTTGCTGCATGTCGTCGTGCTTTTTTTTTGAGTTCTGGAGGTCTTTTTATTTATCCGAAATCATAATATAACTGGGAATGATTTCTGTTTTATGTAGAATAGGGAATTGTTGTTGATGATGAAGTTGATTTAGATAGTTCGTTTAGCTATTTGTGTATACAGTTCATTAAGTTGTTCACTGGGCATCAGGGG
>NC_064286.1:63422392-63429861 GCF_019186545.1 Solanum stenotomum | reverse complement strand
CACTGGGCATCAGGGGCGGAGCTACAACCCTGTCTACGGGTTTTGTCATGTATTTGTGTTTAAAAATTCACTTAATATGTATAAATAATTTATCCAGAATCTACTATGCTTGCTTTTCTAGAATACAACACTGATAAACTCAAAATCCTAACTCCATTAAAGTTACAAACACACTAGTATGGTGAACGGGAATAATAAAAAGGGCTTGTAACAGACTAGGGTCAAGGTCTTGGGAACTCGGGCACATCGATGGTTGATAATAAAATTAGATGGGGTGCGATTGTACGCCCTGGAAGTAAACAAGTTTGCCAGTAATGGATATGTCATCCAACCATAAATTACTCAGACATAGCATCTTCGGATTTGACAACCTCTGAATGGATGCTGGAAAAGGCGGAATGGTTTACTCATTCCAACAAAAAAATCATCATGTGATGTGATCAATCTTTCAAAACAATGTAGAATGCAAGATGACATGAGAAAATAAATCTACATATTAGTTGTTAAATATAATGAAAGATACTTAGAATCACAAGCGGATCCAAATTTATAGTTTACAGAATTCTGCAGTGACCTCAAGTTTATATCACAATCAACTATTTTTTAGATATTACTAATACATATACTAGATCTATAACCAATAGCTAGTATAGGTTGACATGAACCGATAGGTTACAATAATGTAGATCCGCCTCTGCTTGTTAATTACCTCCATCACGAGCATAGGTATCAGGTGATGTTCGAGGTTTTACTTGCATTATTTCATTGAGTTTTTCCTACCAGCTTTCTAACTTCTGGCATGACTAGGTTCAGCTTCGTCGTCATCTGTAGCAATTACTTATATAGCTAGCGGAATAAGACATACCTTGTTATTGAACTCCTGCTGTATCCATTTATTGAGATCTACTATCACCTCATCACCCCATTTGAGAATCGGTGTACTCACAGATATTCCCTGTTGAACAAACGTCTTCATTTCAGGGCAGTCATCAATTGCCACATTTCTTAGAAATGGAAATTCAAGGGCATGGTTTGTCAGAAAGAAATGCTCCAACTTAGGCAGCCCGCTAAGCTTAAGTTCGTCCAAGAGGGGAAATAAGGTCATGATTCCTTCTCCTTGTTGTTCCTCTTTTGTGATCACTTCTTCCATTGATTCACAATTTGTTATGCATAATGCTTGGAGATTCAGAAGACCTTTGGCCACTGATGGAAACATCAAGTTTCTCAATTTTCCACAATTCTGTACAATCAATGTTTTAAGTTTGGTGAAGTAGTCAGTTGGAAGTTGGTGAGAGCATAGAGCACTTATGTAAGAATGATAGATGAATAGGTATTCCAGGTTGGGACAAGAAACCTGCGAGCTTTGAAGTATCAAACTTTGGAGAAGCCAAAAGTGCTTACACACATTTATGTATATATTTTTTAAAAGCCAAATATATATATAAAAAATTGTATATGATCTTGTTTCATAATTTTAAAAAAAATAATTTAGTATCTCAAATACATTAGTGTTTTTTTTCCATTCGGGCTTGGTCTAGAGGGGTAAAAAACGGATGAGATAATTTTTGAAAGCCACGACATTTTTGAAAATAAAAAATCACTACTATATAATTTTTTAATTAAATAAATATAAATTTATTAACAAAAATGATAATTATGCACCATATATTAGACGGTAGAGGTATATATGCATCAATTTTATTAACAAGAGGTATATTTGCTCAAAATCACAAAATATTGCCCATTTCCCCCTAATTCAATGAATAATTTGAGTTTCACTCATCTGCTTGTAAAGTTTATCATAAATGCCCCATTTTTCTGCAAATATAAAAAATAAATGAAAAAATGGTCTAAAATGCATTTATTGTTACTTAATAGGTCAAAAATGTCATTTTTCAAATAAATATATCATTTTGTAAACACATTCTTTTCCAAATGATATTTTTTTATTAGCAAATGTTTATCCTACTTCAATTCGAAAAAAATAATATTAAAATATTTCTTATTTTATTATATATATAAATATATATATATATAAAAGTAATGGTTGATTTACTATGATCTTATATATAACACATATATTATCCGTTTAAAGGGTACATTTTTTAATAATTAAAGTAATTTTAAAATAAAATAAACAATAATAGAGTACTTTAAAAGTAATATCTTTTAATAGGAATAATATTTGTTCAAAAAGAAAAGAAATAATATATTTATGCAGAAAGAAATATTTTTGACTCAAGTAGTAACAATAGGAATATTTCCAGAACAAACTATCAACGACAAAAATATTTTTGGACCAAAGTATTGAGGGCAAGAACATTTTTGGACTAAGCTATAAATTGAGGGCATTTTTTTTTTATCATTTCACGTAATTTAAGGCATTATTGACCTTTTTTCAAAAAATAAATTACAATATAGCTGCAAAAGAAATAGTCTTAAAATTTGTTCTTACTTTTTTCTTCTTTTCCATATCTATATATTTTCACACTAAAAAAATGAAATAAGAATATGAAACTCAAATAATGATAAGTTAATATATCTATAAGGGAGATATTTAAAACTTAAATTAACCGTTGAATAAAAAAAGTCTGCAAAAATTCACATCAAATATAGCCTTATATGGATTTTTTAAATAAAAAATTTAAAAAAATTAATTTAAAATTATTTTTTACTAGTTAGATAAAAAGGATATATCTGAGCAATAGACTTTGTTTAAGTAATATCTTTAATGCTCAAGTAAAAGGTAACATTTTGATGATAAGAAGCAAACCTTTTCATCAAAAAGAGGATTTGAGTTGTTGGCTGTAGGCCTGAAATTCTGGAACTCAGGTAACCAAAAGAAGATCATTTTCCGTAACAGAGGGAACTCAATGCGCTCAACATTGTCACTGCAAAAGTGAGTCAGGCATTTCAGACGTCGAAGCTCCAAGTGATATAAATTGGGGAACTTGACTACTTCATGTGTTGTCTTCAATAAATGTGTCACTATATCACAATCAAAGAGGCGGAGACATTTCACGTTCTGAAATTTATTCAGCTGCAACTCAGTCAACACATTATTAGAGCCCTTTCCCCTTGAAAGTACAAGTTCGCTCTCCTTCAACAGGAGGCAGATCCAATCACCCAATGGGGCAGTCTCCGTGACCTGTAAAGCAATATACTTGTCGTAATCATCAAAGCTTGACACAACAAGGTAAACTTCACCCATTATTAGAGTGTACCGTGTTAACTTTGAGGGAAGGCCAAGGTTACTGTAGATCACATCCCTCAAATCTACTGCTTCCACCATAATATGCAGTTCCTCCAATTGAGCTAGTTTTGATAACACCCCTCCAGAAATCCTTTTAAGTGCTCTTTTCTTACTCCAAAACTCTAACATAATTATCTTGGTCAACTTTCCTATCTCTGGCAGCTCATCTAACTCACAATGTCTTATGCTGAGAATTTTTAGTTCGACAAGTTCCCCAATTAAGGATATGTCATCCAACCTTAAATCACTCAGACACAGAGTCCTCAGACTTGACAACCTCCTAATGGATGCTGGAAAACGCAGAATGGACTCCACAAATCTGTATCCACTCAGGCTCAAAACATCGAGGCTACTCATTTCATCAAAAAAATCGTCCTGTAGTTTGAATGGATCTTCAAAACGGAGTTTCAACACTAAAAGCTTCAGTTTTGGGCAAATTATTGGTCTAGGATGCTCATCAAATTTATTTGCAACAATTGACATGTGACTAAAATGCTCATAAGAAGTTCTGCTTGGGAACTCTTCTGAGTTAACATCGTGACTTACCATAAAGTTATGCTCTCCTTCAGCTGCAATACTTATAGCCACATCACGGACCACATCATGCATTTTCACATGATTTTTGTCTGAACCTTGGGATAACAAGAAACCATCTTTCAATATTTCTAACAGAAGACACAACCTATTTCTTGCATCTTCTAAATTTTCAATTCCCGAAAAGATGCCAAGCCCCATTCCAAATATATGCAATTCTTCAGTCCAAATATTACTATCTTCCTCGAACAAAGAACAAAGCAAAAAGAGGTACTTTGCTTCATTTTCTCCCAAGTGATCATAGCTTAGCCTCAGAGATTCATACACCTT
This sequence comes from Solanum stenotomum, assembly GCF_019186545.1. Lineage (NCBI taxonomy): Eukaryota > Viridiplantae > Streptophyta > Magnoliopsida > Solanales > Solanaceae > Solanum > Solanum stenotomum. The sequence goes on along the minus strand of NC_064286.1, from coordinate 63,425,744 downwards.
TTCGTGCACTCCAGGGATATTTCTTGCTTCTGCACGACGTAATTGTCTAAGGGCATCCTCCCATGAAGGCTTGGTTTTATGCTTAAGTGCTCCTGCAACTATAATAATTGCAAGCGGCAGCCCCTTGCATTCTTTGGCGACCTCTTTTGCTGTGCCATGAATAGAAGGAACGTCAACTGAATCACCAGCTTTCTCCTTGAAAAGGCACCATGCTTCCTCTTCAGATAATGTTCCAATTTCAATGATCTTCTTAGCTTCCATTACTTCACAAACAGATCGGAAACGTGTTGTGAATGTCACTTTGCACCGATGATTGTGGTTGCTACCACTGGGAATTCCAAGTTTCTCTAGATCACGAAGAGCCTCCCAAACATCATCCAAGATTACAAGGGTATGGCTGTTCTGATCCATTAACCTTGTACGCAGCCGATCTCCACGACTCCACAAATTATCCCCTTCTAATTTCAGCCCGAGTCCTTCTGCGATCTCACCCTGAACTTTTTTCAAATCTGGTTGTTGACTGACAGTTACCATGACGACATCTTTGAACAACCTTTCTTGTTTCACCTTTTGTCTGATTTTCTCAGCCAGTGTTGTTTTACCAACACCACCCAGACCACATATCCCAATCATAGTGACCCCTTCATCTTTCAAAGCTTCCATGACCTCTTCTTCTTTCAATTTTCTGGAGTCAAACACCTCACCATTGTTACTAGGTATAGCCTCACTTCGAACTGGACGATCAAAGGAGATTACATCAGGCTTGTTGCTTTCATTTCGAAGTTCAATCAACTCCAGTGTAATTTTCTCAGCTCTCCTGCTTATCGAGTAACGTGACTTCAGGTTTGGACACCAACCATAAAAGCAACCCCTTTCAACCTCAGCTGAACCTTGCCTTACAGCTTCCACATGTTCAGTAGTGGTATCAACACTAGTTAACCAAGCCTCGCCATTGCATGAAATGCGTTTTAAGTCTCTCCGGGCAACTTCCGCTCTTTCCTGCACCTCACTTTTGATATTCTTCAGCTTCTCAGATTCTTTATCCATACTTCTGATGTTCCTCTTGTAGTAATACAGATACCCAATCCCTCGCACAACTGGCTGCATCAAGCAATCTGTGACTTTTTCCACAAAAATAGATAAAAATTCCATAGCTAAGATAGTTTAGTAATAAGTCTTTTTCAACTATCAAGTCGAACTCTGCTATTGTTTTTTTTTTTTTTTTTTTGCTTTCTAATTCTCTCTGGGAAGTAAAGGTGTGAAAATGGTGGAAATGGATAATTTGGTATGAAAATGAAATATCAGATTATGGAAATGGAGAATTTGGTATGTAAATGAAATATGAGAGAGCGGAATTGGAGAATTTGGTGTGAAAAATGAAAGGTAGAAGAGCAGCAATGGAGAATTTGGTATGAAAATGAAATATGAGAGAGCGGAAATAGAGAATTTGGTATGGAAACGAAAGACCAGAGAGCGGAAATGGAGAATTTGGTATGAAAATCAAAGACTAGAAATGTGAGAGAATTTGGTATGAAAATGAAATATGAGAAAGAGGAAATGGAGAATTTGGTATGAAAATCAAAGACTAGCAATGTGAGAGAATTTGGTATGAAAATGAAAGATCAGAGAGCGGAAATGGAGAATTTGGTATGAAAATCAAAGAGTAGCAATGTTGGAGAATTTGGTATGAAAATGAATGCTTAAGAGAGGCAATGGAGAGTTTGATTGTGTTATTCCAAGCAACAAATTCACAGAGATTTATAAGCTGACAAAATAATATCTTTAAAGTGAGAGTATTGATTAGCTAACATATTAAAGTAATGAACATCTGATTCCATAGTTTCCTTCACTCAAACTCATGTTACGACTTTCCCAAAATATATGCTTTCTTGCAACGGCAGACACTATAAAGAAGAAAAAGAGGAAAAGTAATTGTTGCTTTTTGGAATTTTCCATTTGCTTGCAAAGTACTCAAAGATTAGACTTTGTCCATACATTCTCTCCAATATTTGACAAAGTATATCCTTTCCAGTTTCTTCCGATCTTCCTAACCTTTGGTGGACAGAGTTACCTAGTAGGACTTTATTTTAAATGCGATGATTATTATAAAATAGGCACTCGATTTTTTTATGACAAGGAAACTTGCAACTAAGTATAAATACTCGAAAATCCAAAAAGCTAAGCAGAAAGTTTCCGCTATTAAACAGAGAAAACAGTACAGCATATATTCCTAGTAATTATAATGGAGAGCAACATTGATATAGGGTCTTTATGATCGATCCTCGAGTCTTTCCAGGTGTTTGTCTCTGATAACTATTGTAAGCACCAAGGACATGACAGGGGTTAGGATGAAGAAGTTCAGTTTGGTGAAGAATTAGTTACAGGGGATTTGAGGGAAATTTTAAATGAAATTAGGAGGCTGACAGTAGTATTTTAAATGATCAAGCTGCTTAACTGGGGGGGATCAGAACATCATCTGAGGTATTTGAAGACCAAAAAAGCGACGATGGAGCTAAACTCGTTACATCAATATCTGAGTTAGGAAATGTATGATATATATGATAGATAGAGTGAAGTCTGATATATACATCAACTGTCTACTCGATGTTCTAGTATTAATCCACAATCAATGCTGAAAGAACTTTTGTCCAATATTTATGAAGAGAACTAATTAATGAAGAATTTAGAAGAAGGGGGCTGATTTAGAATTTGAAGTTTATAGAAACCTACAATAACTGTGTTCACAATCAACTACATAGTCTCTACTTGTTACCTTGAACAACACCTGGTAAAACGTTGTCGTATTTAAAGACCCAGAAAGGGATGATAGAGCTAAGTTCTTTACTGTATCAATCTCTGAGTTAGCTTGCAACAATATTGACTGAATTCTTGAATATCAAATGGAATCGAGTGGAGTCGATAACTAAATCAGAACATGGCAAATTAGTTAATCCTTCCGGTTTCAATTTGTTTAACCTATTTTTCTTCTTAGTCCATTAAATAACAAAAGAATAAGGTTTTCCGTAATTTTTTAATACAAGATTAAAAAAGAAATTACTTTCTTAAAAACTGTGCCAAATCAAAATAGGCTACGCAAATTATAAAAAAAAAAACTAAATGTCTGACCACTAATTGATGCGTTCTACGAGTTAAAACGTTTAGTTTAGGTCCTGTGTTTTCTTGGAGTCGTCTAGTTCAGTCCGAGGTATAAAAAAATATAGAGAAACTTGATGTCTCCAAAATGCTCTTCTTTCAAAGGATCCTCTTTTGAAGAGTCAGAGCAACATAGCCAATTTGGTAATTGTTGTAACTCAATGAATCATTTCTCATTTCTCTCTCAGGTATAGAGCAG
>NC_064286.1:63416354-63422292 GCF_019186545.1 Solanum stenotomum | reverse complement strand
AGGGGCAATTTTGACCCTTTTCCGTAAATAAAATAAACAAAAGTAAAATTGAAAATCATCTTTAAATATAGTTGTAATATCTATTAGTGTCCATTTCTTAGTCGAAGCATAAAAAAATATACCAATTTACTTGAGAAGAACAAGCGAGCGAACAATTAAAGCATGTTTGACCAACCTTTTGAAAGTCAAACTTTTCTTTATCTAAAAAGAAAAATATTTAATTTGTTATAAAGATATGTTTGACCGAGATTTTGGTGTGAAAACAAATATTTTGGAGTACTAGTAGAAACTTTTAAGTAAGAACTGAAAAAATGATGAAATTCAATAAAGACTTTGATTCAATCCTGGTAAAGACTAAAAATCAGTCAATTCTAAACAAAATATACCGAAAGGAATGAGATCGAAGTAAATTTTTTTAGTTAATTTTAGGTAAAATATCATGTATTTATATATTAGGAAAATTTTATTAAATAGGTACGAATATTTAATTTTCAATCCAACAACTAAACATAATGGTTGATTATATGTGGAAAAATATTTGGGATAACTCATTGGGAGATTTTAAACAACAAAAATTATTCCAATCAGATTCTTAATATCCAACTGAATCAAAGTGAACACACAAAATTAGGATGGGCTAAATACTGAACCCTTAAATACATATAGGGGTGTACATGGTCGGGTTGGTTCGGGTTTTTCAAATATCAAACCAAACCAAACTAATAAAATTCGAATTTTTTCGAGTTTTTCAACCTCAGGTTGGTTCAGGTTTTTCAAATACCAAACCAAACCATTGTGTCGAATTTTTAAATTTATAAATCAAACCAAACTAATAAACCTCGGATTTTTTAAGATTTTTGGATTTTTTCGGTAAAGTTTGCATACAAACATATAATTAACTTGTGCTCCAAATATTTCTTTAGTCCAACCAAAATAAAATTATCTAAGGTGTTTCTTAAAAAAATAACACAAAATATGAGATTAGTACTGATGACACAAAAATATTCAATAAAAAATAATAATGAAATCATCATATAAAATAAATATTGCAAAGTCATAATGAAAATGATCATAATTTAAAAGTACTAATAAATCATGCTAAAATAAGTTTAATAAGTATTAGTTACATTACTAAATATTTAAGGAAAATTAAAATTAGATTATGTATTTTAATTGTCTAAACCAATGTAAAACTAAAGAACAAATTTTCAATATTATTGTCATTCTTAGTGTTGTTTTCTTTTTGCATTAATATTAATTTGATTTTGATTTAAGTTTTATTATAATTATCAACATCTATGGACTACAATCTTTATTGGACCATTCCGAATTCTAAGTTTTAAACTTGAAATAATATATTAAAAGATAAAAACTATGAAATAGTATAAGAAATATTTTAAAATTATATCAAAGTAAATATTTTTATGTATAAAATAAAATTTTAATAATACATATATAATGTCGGGTTGGTTTTTTTTAGTTAAAACCAAATCAACCCAAATATAGNTCGGGTTTTTTTTTCCAATACCAAACCAAGTCAAACCAAACCACTAGCCGAGTTTTTTTTTCGGGTTGATTCGGTTTGCGGTTTGGTTCGGTTTTGTACACCCCTAAATACATATATGAAGAATCATCATCATCTTCAACACATGATAAACCTTTAAACGCGATGAACAAAAGTGAAAAACACAGAAAATAATGACAAATCTCACCTCTAGTAACTTGTTAATGGATGATATGATTGTATCGATGCTTCAATAAAGACGAATGTAGGAGGAAGAAGAGAGAGTTTTGTTCATTTCAAGGTAAAAAGGAGGAGGAAGAAGACGTTGACTGAAAGAACATGAATGGTGATACACAATGTGTGTTTGATTTATAGAAGTTAAAAAGGCTAAAAAAGGAATATTAATTAATAGATGAAATGTATTTTAATAATCTTCTAAATTAGTCAAATCTAATCTCCTCATTAAAAATATTGTTTCCTCCCTCCAAAAAAAATATATCCAAATTCAAATTACAAGACTTGATATATCTAATTTTTTGTGTGAACTTATATGATTGTTTTTATGTTTTTTACTTTTTACTATATTTGGAACCTCTACATATAAGATTATAAATTACTATTTTTCCTAAATATAATATAAGATATTTAACAAGGTTGTAGTTAAAATTCGTGTGGTATATATACGTAAACAATCTACATATGGTAGGATTCTTTTTTCGATGAATTCAATAACAACAACAATAACATAACAATTGTAATCCATATATAGGTTATGTTTAGGAGGGTCTAGTCACTAGTGTATTCAGACGCCACCCCTACCTCAAGAAGGTAGAGAGGTTATTTCCAAATGACCCTTAGCTCTATCCAATTCATTTTTTTTTTGTGGGAGTGAAAATTACAAATATTTGTAATTTTGACTCCCACAACAAAAAAAGAGATGATTACAACTGAAAATCTTTAATCCTTTGCTTACAAAGTTCATTTCAAAGTTCATGTCGAATCATCTTCAAAATCTTCTCCTTGTCTATCTCTATGTAGATAAGTCCACCGACACTTTTCCCTCTCATATTTTACACATGGATCGTCTTCATAGTGTAAACGGTCCAACCCTCCCCTTACGGCATTGTTAAGTTATGAATCGGAGATTGCCTCAACGATGAATGGTGAGTCCCTTGCCAAAACACAAACATCATCTCTAGTCCCAACACCTCCGGGCAATCTAGCAGCTGCATCTCTTACTAAACAGTGAAGAGAATGAGTCGGTCTATTCGTCTTAAGAATATGGTGATGAAGAATCCTTTTTAATGGTTTGCCTCCACTCCTTTTTAGCGGAGCAACAACAGATTTATTTGAAAAATCCCTTTCTGTGCCTTAAGAGCTTCTTCCCTGCGGAAACAAGCTCTTATTTCCTCGCAGCAGGGGTGAATTGTTTCGAGACTATTCATAGTTCTTGAATCACTACAAAAAAGTCAAAATTACAAATAGTGGGGGTTTAGAACCCCATAATTTGTTGTTACATAGGTTTTAGAAACTCCCGCAATTAGGGCTGTCACTATTACTTTGTGGCAGTTTTAAAGCAACCCTGCAACCATTTGCAGCGGACAAATAGCGGGGCCTTAACCTCCATAAAAAAAAATTTGACAAATAATTTTATTTCATTTTGTGGGGTTTATAAACCCAGCTATTAAATTTAAGTACTTCATTTTGTTGGGATTATAACCTCCGCAATACTTTTGATGAAATTATAATATTGAATTTCTCATAGTTTATATAAAATTAAGCCTACAACTAATTTTCCAGCTAATTTTGTAGCAATTACCAATACATTCATAATTACACTAATAAATATTTCAGAATTAAAAAGACAAAGATTTAAGTAAATCATGAAGAAGTTAACCTAAATTAATATCAAATGTCATCAAATATACAGTACTCTCTATAAACAAAAAAGAACATAAAAACAAAAAAAATTAATACGTTGTCTATATGCACACAATGTCTGACTCAACTCACAACTTGTCTAAAAATCTAATTCTTTGGTCTGGGTTTTTAGAAGAACAATTTTATTCAGTGTGTAATTGACAGTATTAACATGATGCCAGGTCTCTCAGATATAGAACGAATGCATCACACAGCTATACCACAAACCTCCTTCATTTGTTCCTCCATTGTTGGATTTCCCATCTCAGGTGACAACACGTATCAAAAAAATAAAAACTACGACCTCCTGCCACCGGTCTCATCACTCCCATTGACGCCAACACCACTCTTCGCTGTTCCATAAGCTGCCCCTATACCTATGAATTATTCAAAACAAAATCAAATTTGTGATCAGTTGCAAATAAGCATAAGATGAGCTCGGGCGATTCACATAAGACGTGCTCATATCTCCAGCACAGACAGATCACATATTTAAAGCTTATAGATGCAAAATCTCATTGTCTTGGATGGTTATAACTCATCACAGGCAGGGCCATCTTGATCATAAGGCCACTAAAGCGATCGCTTGGGGTCCCCCATTTTCTTCCAAAGATGTATATATATTGTTAAAGAAAATTCATGTATTGATAAATTTGAAAAGAATTTTTTGTATAAAAAATATAATTGAGAAATTGAATATTGTTTAGTTGATTGTAGTATCTTTTCTAGATTCTTATGTGGCTAATCAATTATAGTATCCTTTCTAGTTTCGCATGTGGCTATCTCTTTTGTTGACTAGCTCATTTATATATGACGATTATCATGAACCAACCGTATTGTGTTCTTATACTTACTTTTCTTTATTCTCCTTTCACTATTTTTACTCTTTCATTATTGAATATTCTAAAATCTCTCAAACGTTCAAACCTTCTACATTATGTAAAATCTATTGTTGTGTGTTTATAGAAAGTTCAAATTTGTTTTTGGTGTCTTGTTCAAATTTCAAGTACCAAAACTAGTCAACACTATTTAAATATTATTATATCTACTTATCAAATTCATCAAAACACTATTTTAATATCATCATATTTTTAAAAAAATTGAGTCATGTTTTATTATTCTAACTTTATATTATATAATTTTCATTGAAAATTTACTTTATTTGCATTCTTACTTCATAATGTTTGCATATATCCTGCCTCTTTAGACCTCATTTGGAGGTTTACACTGATTATGGTATAATTATTCAATTTATTTTTGACAACTAAAAAAATAGGGCCTCTTTATGAAATTTGGCTTTAGTCCCCCAAACTTGTTAAGACGACCCTGATCACAGGTACATGTTTAATAAAATGATATAATTTTCAATACTGTTCAGCTCCATTTATAATTCAAGACAACAAATTAAATTACTAGTTATACAAAAGCAACACTAGCAAATTAAATTAGCATACGAATAACTCCAAGACAATGATTTTCAGCCGGAGCCAGCCCTGGAATCATACCAAGCAGATTGTGGAAACTCCAATTCAGCGAGAAACCATAAACAAAGATTTTCAAATTCGACAGAGAAGATCTAAAACAACAATGAAAATAATACAGTGAAGAGACATGTCACATAGTTTAGCTGATGGTTGGACGTCATGTCACTACAACTTCAGAATATACTCAACAAGTTCATCGAGAGATGCAAGCTCTGCCTTGTCTATCAACTGAAACTCCTGCATCAAGCAACTTATTGCAGAATTTTAGAATCTTTAAACCTCCTTCTACTTCAAGGGGGACACAACACAAACTAATAACTTACCCATGTGAAGAGCACAAAATGCTTAAAGCAAGTATTAAGATGAGCTTCTTAAAAGCAAAATTTAAAAGCAAACATCCAAATAAAAGATCAACAATGACTACAATACTATAGAAATGAGAAAGGAGGTTAAGCTTGAAGTATCCATTTGTGTTTCTTATTATTGAAAATAAATATATATTTTCTGCAAAGTAAACACATCAGTCAACTACTTTCAAGTTTTTTTGATGTACTATAACAAAATATTGGGCATTGAAATAAGGAAAGCGCCAAAATAAAGAACCTATATATAAAAATTGAGAGTTTGCAATTAATGATGAATTTTCTTACTATTTATAGCGAGTCACTCATGAAGATCTTCCCGAGGGGGTAGCCGCACTGCTTCCCTTAAATTACCACTACCTAAGGTAGCATCAATGTGTTTTCTAAGTTGCTCACCCTGCATTTCCATTTCCATTTCCATATATAAATAAAAAAAAAATTATATAAAAGTTTAAAAGTAGTAGCCATCAACTGCAACAGGTAGCCTATATTATTATTTTACTTCACGACTGTACTAACTAATATGCCACGAATCATCATCATCAACACATGATAAAACTTTAAACGCGAAGAACAAAGGTGAAAAGCAAAGAAAATAATGACAAATCTCACCTCTAGTAACTTGTTAATGGATGGTATTATTTTTATCGATGCTTCAAAGCTGAATG